>NC_056737.1:1342391334-1342656334 GCF_019279795.1 Protopterus annectens
CTGAAATTCAAATATCTGTTATTATTTAATTACTTCATTCCTTAATGATTTCCAGAAAAACCACAACATTTTATGAGGAACCAATCAAAATAAAAGGCAAAAATCTGCACATTCTGTGAAAATCAAGACAGGAGGAATTCCCACCATTAAGTCTCAGTTTTAATGAATATGACAATGCTTTCTGCTCTCAGATATAAGATTATTCATTTAGGCAGGATTAGCGCCACTGTATGTCTAAATAACTCTGCTATTTCCCTCCACTTTGGCAATGGTTCCAACCCCAAACTGCAAATCAGTGCAACTATTATTATACATGTTTTCCTTCTGTATACACCACTCATTCCCTATACTGTTTAATGACCGTGTTTAGTTATTTCAGAAGGCTTATCATGTATTCAGCTTCTTAAAGCAGAAAGGCCTCATCCATGACTAAAAGCTTCTCAAATGCCTGATACTAGGTATGAGGGGGGAATTCACATTTTCAGAGAAGGGTGTCATTTTCTTAGGCTCCTCTGAGGTCCCACCCATTTTTCCCTTGTCATGCAACGTTCCTTACCTACCACCTTATACAGGAACTTTCAGTACCATATTATTGCAGAGATCAATGTTCATAAACCTCTCACAAATGAAAGAAAAAGCAGATTGAAATGTATTTCTTTGCTGGGCATGGACAAGATGGCAGACTATACAAAAACAAAATGGAAAGCAAAACATACAGTATGTGGCAAATCAAGATAATTTCATTATTAAATATTAATAAATGAAACAGTGGCAATAAAATCCTGAAAGAGTATCTTCAAAAAATTCACAAATTAAAATAAATGAACAACAGATCCATAATTTCACTAAAAATAACATTCAATGAAATTAAAGATCAAATTAAAAAAATAAGCCAGGTAAAGAACCAGGATTGGATGGAATTATTTCTGAAATATATAAAGTACTCCCACAAACAATTATTACTCTGATTAAATATGCCTTTATATTGGTAAAATAATACTAATTAGCTACTCCCATCTTGGAAACAATCCTTGATTTCACCCATCCTAAACCTATAAATAGGACCTATGGGAGAGATTGGTATGTATCCCTACAGACTACCCTATCTATGGAACAGGCTCCCCATCCATGTGAAACAGACTTCCTCCCTAATCTAATTCAAGTGCAACTTGGACAATTGGATGGGAAACCAGAAATTCATCTCTGGTTTGGCACCTACGTCTCATCTCCCAGGCCCATACTTACACTTATCAAGGGTATCAGAACTTGTCAGAGAACTGGGATGCATGGCTAAGCTTATAAAGGCCCTTGTGGTCATTAACCTTCTAAACACCTATGAACCTATGAGGAAGATAAAGCTTAAGTCTCATCTTACAGACCAGTTTGTTACTTATTGACAATTATTAAATTTCTGCTTCTATATTAACAAACAAATTAATAAAACATAATACATAATATAACTCAGAAGGACCATCAGTATTTGTTGTCAACAGATTAACATATGACAATATTAAAATAATTATTACAATACTAGATTGTGTAAAATAAATAAATGGAAATTGGTTATATAACTCTAGATTTAGAAAAAAGACTATAATACAGTAAATTGGAAGCTTCTGTTTAAAACTTTTGTAAATGTCAGTTTTCCTGAACTCTGAAGCATATGTTACAATAGATAAGTTTATTCCTTTCAATCCAGAAGTCTAAATAAGAGTACAAATCAAAGTTGTTCACTATCCCCCATTTATATTTGCTTTGATTGTAGAATCATTTGCAACACCCATAAGAAATAATCAAGAAATTTAAACTTATAAAGGACACAATTATTGACCTCAACAATTGACTAAGCTTCTGGTGTCATTCTAAGGGGATCCAGTATCTGTCTGCCTGGGATGACATGATCAACAGACTACGATGCTTTGCCAGAGATGGCCTGTACCTGTTTTTTTAGGCAAGGTTCAAATGACAAATTCACTACCATAACAGGAACAGGCAATCAAAAACTGAGGGTAATGCTACTCAATGCTGGAAGTCTAAATCTCAAAATGCACTCCCTTGAGGCATCGATATATGTGCAGTGACTGAGGCCTGATTCCAGAGAGCACCCCTGCATTACCAGGCTATTACTCATACCACACTTTTCGGACATCTAACCTGGACCATAACAACAAAGGCGGAGGTGTGTCCATATTCATTAAGGATATCCACACCTCAAGGCTAGTTGCTCAGCATAATGCATCTGAGGTTATCCAAGTGCAACTAACTCTGGTCAAAACTGCAATCCAAATTCTAGCTTGCTACAGATCCCCTACCATGCCCCAGGATATCCACTCCTCTTTTCTTGATATACTGGAAAATATTAGGGTTCAACCAAACACCCTAATAATGGGTGATTTCAACTACCCCACCATTAACTGGGAAAACTACTCATGTACCAACTCCTTTGCTCAATGGTTTCTGGAATTAATAAATTCCAATGCCCTGGATCAACTTATCCACACCCCCACCAGCGGCAACAATACCCTAGACCTAGTCATTACCAACATGAGTGATCCACACCTGAAGTCAACTCCTTGTTGGTCAGATCTGACCATAAGCTAATCACCCTAGATATCCACATCCCGCCCCCACCCCCCATTAAGGAAACCACAGTAAAAATTTCTCCAAAGCCAACTTCATGCTTCTTAAGATAGAAGTGGTGAACTTCATGACACCCATGCAGATAGACAGTACAGTTACAACTGCTGAATCCAACACAAATGCACTCTATAAGCACTTACATGAGTGAATGAATCGTGATATCCCAAACAGAACTAAGACGCTATACTCCAAAAAAAGAAAGCCAATCTGGTGGTCCACTGTCATAAACACACTCTACAACAGAAGGAAGAAACCTTTGCAAAAGACAGTAAAATCCCATGAGTGGAGGAGCTCCCTAATCAGCCTCAGTAAGAAGCTGAGATCCCTTATAAGATCTTCCAAAGCTACCTATGAAAACAAAATCACCACTGGACAACCACAAAGCATTCTATAGCTATGTTAAGAATCTTAATGGCAACACCCAGATCTGCTCTGAGTTACAGCACAACAGCACGAAAATTACAGAACCAACTTGATATTGCCAACATCCTGGCAGATACATTCAGTGCTAACTTTACCTCCCTCTCACCCCCTAAACAGGAAGAATGCAGAGTCCCTGTAATCACAACTATGCAAGTAAAAGCTGCACTCTAAAACCAAAAACACAGCATCCATGGGACCGGACAACATCCCAGGCTGCGTTTTACACAAACCTCAGAATGATCTGGCTTCCCACATAAGCACCATGTTCAATCATAGCCTCACATCAGGCTTTGTGCCCATTAAATGGCACACAGCAACAGTTATCCCACTCCACAAAGGGGGAGCCACCACTGATCCTGGCAACTATCGCCCTATTAGCCTGACGAGCCTGTAAGGCCATGGAACGTATCATCATGGAACTCATAAACAGAGACATTGGTAACCTCCAAACTCTGTACCCCACCCAGTTTGGATTTGTGAAAAGCAGATCATGCCTCCTGAACCTGATCGACTTCTTTAAGGCAGTCACCAAAGCCATAGACCAGGGTAATGTGGTTCACAAAGACCTGTCTTTACCTCGCCAAGGCTTCCAACACCATCCCCCTTCTGGAATTATAGCTAAACTCACAAAACTAGGTATAAGTCTCTACGTCACAAAATGGGTTGCCAACTGGCTCACTGACAGAACCACACTGTAAAAATTGCAGACTCCAAATATGACTTCAAACCAGTGACAAGTGGAGTACCACAGGCGTCAGTCCTGGGACCTCTCCTGTTTGGTATCTACTTCTCTGAAGTACAGGCTAACACAGAAGGCCTTTGGCTAATGAAGTTCGCAGATGACTGCAAACTAAGAGCCATAGTTGAGTTCCCAAATGATGTGGACATCCCACAGAAGGGCCTCACTGAGACAGATGCCTGGTTTCAGAGCCATGGCCTCAAGCTCAATGCCAAAAAATGCATTGTCATCCCCTTTGGTAAAAACTCTGTACCCATGAACTACTACATAGGTGGCAGTCTACTTAACGCAGAATGTGTGATCAGAGACCTTGGGACCCAGGTGGACAGTAGTCTCTCCTTTGATAATCACATCGCCACAGTAGTCAGGAAATCCTTCTACATGGCACACCTCATCACAAAAGAGTTCTCATCCTGGAAAAAAGAGGTCATTGTTCTGTTCTACTCGACACTCATAAGATCCATTTAAGAGTACAATGCCCCTTTTGGAATGTACCTCACAAGACATCTGCAGCTGGAAAGGACACAGAAGTACCTCACAAAGAGGATTACTGGCCTCAAACAGATTCCCTACACTGACCATCTCAAAAAACTTCAGCTTTACTCCGTAGCATATCGCCTACTCCAAGGTGATCTCTGCACAACATATAAAGTTATGTCAAACCCAGAGCTGTTACACATGCTACACCTAAAGAAATCCTATTCCCTCCGAGCTACACGCTCTAGGGACCTAAACATTGTCACCACAATAAACAGGACATGCTGGAGGGATAGATTCCTGTCCCAGAGACTTCCCATACTCTAGAACAAGCGACCCATCTATGTCAAGCAAAGTTCCTCATTAGCACTCTTCAAGAAAAATCTTGATGAGTGGATGGGAAATAGGAAATACACCCTGGGGATCACTTCTTTGGCTCTTCTCGACAGGGGCACAGGAAAATAACTTTCTTGGGTGACGTAAGCCAGGGAACCTTGTTGGCTAGGCTTACTTTAGGCCCTTGGGCTGATAGCCTAGTACCTACCTATGAACCTATGAATCTGAAGAATGCTAGCCTAAAATGCAATCATTTGCTAATGACATTTTACTGACCCTAGGAGAAATAAATAAATCAGTTAATTCAAGGGACAGAAATATTAAATCATTTCAATTAGTCTCTGTGATGAGATTCAATAAATTAAAAAAGATACAATATTTAATAAATCAACAAATGAATATGTCTTTAAGTAAACAATATTGCTATCAGGTTTAAATATAGATTCCAGAGGATTAGCTCACTGCAGATATTTTCCATGAGCAATTATTTTTTGTTTTAGCCATCAATTTCTATTTTTCTGCCTTAATATTCATAACAGAAGAATCTGTTATGAATCTGAAAAGTATAGATTTGAGTCCGCTGAAACATCATTACTAGTTGTGATTTCCATTAGCATATCAATTTCTTTCTGAAATTCAGCCCCCCCCCCCACGCTTTACAACTTAGAGGGATACAGTAACTATGACTTTGACAACACAAAAATGATTACCAAATTAAAAACTGGAAGATTCATGCAGAATAGGAGGGAGTAAATGGCAGAGACTTGCTCATCCATCCAGGAAGTTGTTCCTAATTCATTTACTCCAGTTATAATGCTAGGAACCATGACAAGAAAGACAAATTCCAAGGCAGGTGATGTGCCACTGAGAGTTGTGCCACTGAATACACACCCACTTCGATTGCATAGCCCAGCACACCGGGGAATCATTAAAGCATACCAAAAATATCTAGCATTAATAGCATATATAATACTGAGAAAGCTGAGAGTGATATGTAGTGAGGCAGAAATATAAGCTTATCATGTGAGATGTGGTGCAAAATCAGTAGACTTTAATTAATGATATTTCAGAAATGTCCATCATAAATTCATGTCTATTGCCTCTGTAACAGGAGATGTAACCCGTGGGTCCTCTTTCTTTAATTATTGTTTCCGGTATTATGTTGGTCATGTAGCCTGACTTTTTGTTTGCAAAGCAGCTTCAAAATTGCGTGTGACAGGAAGGAGGATTCAGAAAATCATGTGACCAGTAAAACGAGGCAGAAAATATGAAACTCTTTCTAAAAATAGGTACATCATGTGAAGGAGGAAATCCACTGCAAAAACAGGTACTTTCCTCTAAAATAGGTGCCGTTGAGAGATCTGATGTCAACTCTTTTATTACTTGTATGTTTGCAATAGCATGCCCATTTCAGAATTTGTGGAGGCACAATTAATATTATAGCTTTCATTTTAAGAAACACAGCAGTGTATTCAAATGGTAAATTTGTAACTGTAAAAGTATCAGTAACAAGTGTTTACTCTAAAGCAGCTGTAACAAGTGTTTACTCTGAAGGCTTTTTTGATCTGGTCAAAGCTGTCAGCTGAGTTAACACAGTTGACAATCCTGTCAAAAACTTTAAAAACTTGTGTGTGTGTGTGTGTGTGTGTGTGTGTGTGTGTGTGTGTGTGTGTGTGTGTGTGTGTGTGTGTGTGTGGCTGCACTATGGCGAGAGGGTAGGGATACCAGACATCATGGTCACCTTTTATATATTACTATAATTTACTTAAAAAGTAGACAAAACAACAGGTTTGGCATCATGATGCTGTTTCTGATCATTAATAAGTATTATACTCTAATGTCTAGTATTATTGACTGAGTGTACTGTTCTGTGAGTTAGGAGGTATAGGGGGTGGCATAACAGGTGAAACCAGGGACATTCTGTAAAAAGAGATGTTTGATGGGGAAGCAGGGTGTGTCATGGTTGGGGAGATGGGGGCTACCATGCCTCTCAATGGTCTTGCTCAGCACTTCTGGACAAAGCCATCAGGACCACTAGGAAACACCAGAGAGACTTTAAAAATATTACTATAAGTAACTTAAATGATTCACCAAACAGTAGCCGTACTTAACGAACAATAAAAATAATGTAAAAAAGATGGCAGGAATCACCCAAGAACTTTAATGATAAAACATTAAACAGTAAGCGCTTTCATCACCCGTAGTGACTTCTTCAGACTGAATAGTGATACCAAGCACTACAAATTTAAAGTGCATACTAACAAGTTGATAATTGAATAATTAAATAATTAAACAATTACCTAATCATACATTCTTTAGATGATGCTTTAAGCCCTTTCTTTTTAAGTAAGCTATGAACTCATCTCTATTATTTAAGCCCGGTGGAAAACAGGCATTCAGTCTCACTTGCCACATATACTCTTTCCAGCTTAATTTACTCTCTGCATCAAACCTTCTGTCATAATTATGAATTTCTTCAAGAACTATAAATTTAAACTTGTCAATACATTTGTTGAAAGTATAATGCTTCGCTAATGCGTTCTTTAAATCTCTTGTCTCAACGGTATGCTTATGTTCATACACACGTTTATATAGTTCTCTGACAGTACGTCCAACATAAAAAGAAGGGCATGATTCACATAAAATTAAATATACTACATACTTGCTTTTACAGCTGAAAGATTTTTTTAAAATTGTACTTGAAGCCATTAATAATGACTTTGCCAACATCCGTTAATAAATAATCACAAAACTTGCAGTTAAAACATTTCAACATTCCTAATTTTTTTAGTATTTGCACTGATTGATTTCTCCATCTTACTTTGAAACAGGTTCTTAAAACTTTTGCCTTTTTTATACATAAATTGGGGTCTGTCCCCCAATCTATCCTTAAACTCAACTGAACCTTGTAATATTTTCCAATTATTAGTTTCTTAATATTTTGACTGTCTACTGAATTGCTAATTTGCATACGAACACCAAAGTCTCTATTGCTTATAGCAGTTTCCTTAATTGTAGCTTCATTGTGTCTTAAAAATTGACTTCTCTTAAAGCCTTATAAGTTACATCAGAGGGATAACCTCTATATCTAAATTTTTCACACATTAAACTACTTTCTTTGTCAAAATCACTATCATATTTAGTAAGTCTATTGACACGTAATAATTGACTTTTGACAATATTATCTTTCATCCCTTTCGGATGCATACTACTGTAATGCAAATAGTTATTATTTTGAACCTCTTTTTTAAAAACTTTGGTGTAAATCTTCTCTCCACTCTTAATAACCTCAACATCCAAATATTTAATACTAATAGTACTATACTCTGCTATAAACTGCAAATATGTGTTAATGCCATTTAAATAAATAATAAAATTATTCAAACTGTTTAAATCCCCCTTTCCATAAAAGAAAAACATTGTCAATAAATCTAAAGTAAAATCTGATATTATCAGAAAAAATGCTTCCTAAGATGTTAGTTCTTTCCCAGCCTTGCATAAATAAATTGGCGTAGCTGGGTGCCATAGCGGCACCCATTGCTACGCCATTTATCTGATGATAAATGCAATTATCAAATTCAAAGTAATTATAGCTTAAAATTATATCAAGCATTTCCATAAATAAATCTACTGTGTTCTTAGAATAAACTTTAGTAACTCTACCCTCTATATTCGGTATCAACGTATATAACGACTGGATGTCAAGGGTAACTAATATATCATTTTCAGTTATTGCCAGATCTTCCATCTTCTTCTTAAAATCAAATGTATCTTTGATGAAGGTTGGACCATTTTCAACAACTCTTTGTAAATGCCTATCAGTATATATGGCAAGAGCCTCAGTCTTGCTATTGACACTGGACACAATCGGTCTTATGGGTGGCTCATCCAGACACTTATGTATTTTTGGTAAACCGAATACATGGCTTAATTTAGGGGTATCTGTTTTTAAATACTTTCTGATCTCATCTGTAATTCTATTGGTATAAAACCATTCTTCTATCATGGAATCAACAAAAGCAAACATGAAAATAGTATTCTTAAGTGCTTTTTGAATAATCCTGACATCCTAATTACCAAAGCAGACAAATGTGGAGCTTTGGT
Organism: Protopterus annectens; assembly: GCF_019279795.1. NCBI lineage: Eukaryota > Metazoa > Chordata > Ceratodontiformes > Protopteridae > Protopterus > Protopterus annectens. Next base: position 1,342,400,054 of record NC_056737.1, read on the forward strand.
AGTGTTAGATAGGCTTGATTATGAACGCAAGATGTATGATATGTTATCTGACATTAAGTTTTATAAAAAAGTATTTTTTTCTGAGGTGAAAAAGTCTTTTGCATTTGTTGATTCCATGATAGAAGAATGGTTTTATACCAATAGAATTACAGATGAGATCAGAAAGTATTTAAAAACAGATACCCCTAAATTAAGCCGTGCATTCGGTTTACCACAAATACATAAGTGTCTGGATGAGCCACCCATAAGATCGATTGTATCCAGTATCAATAGCAAGACTGAGGCTCTTGCCATATATACTGATAGGCATTTACAAAAAGTTGTTGAAAATGGTCCAACCTTCATCAAAGATACATTTGATTTTAAGAAGAAGGTGGAAGATCTGGTAGTAACTGAAAATGATATATTAGTTACCCTTGACATCCAGTCGTTATATACGATGATACCGAATATAGAGGGACTGGAAGTAGTAAGGGTAGAGTTACTTAACTCTAAAGTTTATTCTAAGAACACAGTAGATTTATTGATGGAAATGCTTGATATAATTTTAAGATATAATTACTTTGAATTTGATAATTGCATTTATCATCAGATAAATGGCGTAGCAATGGGTGCCGCTATGGCACCCAGCTACGCCAATTTATTTATGCAAGGCTGGGAAAGAATTAACATCTTAGGAAGCATTTTTTCTGATAATATCAGATTTTACTTTAGATTTATTGACAATGGTTTTCTTTTATGGAAAGGGGATTTAAACAGTTTGAATAATTTTATTATTTATTTAAATGGCATTAACACATATTTGCAGTTTACAGCAGAGTATAGTACTATTAGTATTAAATATTTGGATGTTGAGGTGATTAAGAGTGAAGAGAAGATTTACACCAAAGTTTTTAAAAAAGAGGTTCAAAATAATAACTATTTGCATTACAGTAGTATGCATCCGAAAGGGATGAAAGATAATATTGTCAAAAGTCAATTATTACGTGTCAATAGACTTACTAAATATGATAGTGATTTTGACAAAGAAAGTAGTTTAATGAGTGAAAAATTTAGATATAGAGGTTATCCCTCTGATGTAACTTATAAGGCTTTAAGAGAAGTCAATTTTTTAAGACACAATGAAGCTACAGTTAAAGAAACTGCTATAAGCAATAGAGTCTTTGGTGTTTGTATGCAAATTAGCAATTCAGTAGACAGTCAAAATATTACAAAACTAATAATTGGAAAATATTACAAGGTTCAGTTGAGTTGAAGGATAGATTGAGGGGCATACTCCAATTTATGTATAAAAAAGGCAAAAGTTTTAAGAACCTGTTTCAAAGTAAGATGGAGAAATCAGTCAGTGCAAATACTAAAAAATTAGGAATGTTGAAATGTTTTAACTGCAAGTTATGTGATTATTTATTAACGGATGTTGGCGAAGTCATTATTAATGGCTTCAATCTTTCAGCTGTAAAAGCAAGTATGTAGTATATTTAATTTTATGTCAATCATGCCCTTCTTTTTATGTTGAACGTACTGTCAGAGAACTATATAAACGTGTGTATGAACATAAGCATACCACTGAGACAGGAGATTTAAAGAACGCATTAGCGAAGCATTATGCTTTCAACAAATGTATTGTCAAGTTTAAATTTATAGTTCTTGACGAAATTCATAATTATGACAGAAGGTTTGATGCAGAGAGTGAATTAAGCTGGAAAGAGTATATGTGGCAAGTGAGGCTGAATGCCTGTTTTCCACCGGGCTTAAATAATAGAGATGAGTTCATAGCTTACTTAAAAAGAAAGGGCTTAAAGCATCATCTAAAGAATGTATGATTAGGTAATCGTTTAATTATTTAATTATTCAATTAGCAGCTTGTTAGTATACACTTTAAATTTGTAGTGCTTTGTATCATTATTCAGTCTGAAGAAGTCACTACGGGTGATGAAAGCGCTTACTGTTTAATGTTTTATCATTAAAGTTCTTGGGTGATTCCTGCCATCTTTTTTACATTATTTTTAACTTAAATGATTAATTGAGTAACAAGTGTTACATCACAATGCAGTTTGGGAACAAGATGAAGGAGAAAACTGTAATGTGTGGCATTATTGACTGACTGTAATAATCTATTGCTTACAAGGAGCAACCTAACAGGTGACATCAGGTATGTTGTGTGTGTCTGTGGGGGGGGGTGAATGAGGGGGAATGGCTGTGCCAACACAATGAATGGGCCGCCAGAGGTGATTACCACAGCAAAGTGCTTGTTAGTCATTGTGATAATCACAAAACAATTCAGAGATGTGCAAATCAGCTGACAATAAGGTCTTTCATTATTACATCTAATTTATCTCTGAATCACTAATTTCCACAATCTTGCTAAAAGGTTCTTTTTGTGGAAGCCTCACTGTTCTTGGCTGGGCACGCTTCTAAATCCTGGCCCAGATTTTTGAACTATGGAATGGGGTCCTAAATATGACACTCCTTTTCATTGTAAGCTTGTAGTTATTCCAGTTCTTGCAGTTCATTAATTAGGATTTAGTCTATGGGCTGCTAGTGAGATTCATCCTGTATCAGGAGGTTGAGTCCTCTAGTCTCCATTTGCCTATCATGAGACTCTGACTGAAACAGTTAAAAAAGCAGTGTTCTCAGCCTGACAGTGAAAAAAGCACTTGGTCCTAAACAGTAGGCTTACTTAGTTAACAAATAAATAACATGTAAATAAATCCTGATGAAACCATTCAGCTTCATGAAAGAAATGTGGGTGCAGCCCATTGTGAAACCTTTACAAGTTCAGCTACTGTTTTTCAAAACTTCAAAAGAGATAACTTAATTTTGCTTTCCATTTTTTCAAAACATATAGGAGTGACTGGCCCTGACTTGAAAACCCCGAAATTCCTCACTATTCATATTTCTTTCCTGCAAATCACTTCAATGTGCGAAGTCTTCTTTAAGTATTCTACTATGCCACTGTAAATCATTCCTCAGTCTCCTCTGCTTTAGTCTAGATAACATAGACTGGAAAAACTACTCATGCCAGAACACAAATGCTCAGAGATTCCTCGATTTTTATTAATGCAAGTACCTTGAAACAGCTAGTCAATACCCCCACAAGAGGTGATAATATCTTGGACTTGGTATTAACCAACACGAGTAACCACTGCAGCATGCCTATGGTATCATCCTCCCTGGTAAGATTGGCCCATAAAGTGGTCACTTTCGAAGCCAGGATCTGCCCCAGCCCCCCTCTAGCTATGGTCAAACAAAAAAACTTCTCCAAAGCTAATTAAAACCTCCTGAAGGATGGTATAAACCGCTTCACAGCTCCATTCACCCTCTGTAGGAAATGGCACCAATGTCGACATTTACACCAAAGTGCTATACGAACACTTATATAGATACTCGTAATCAGGAATACCTGACAGGACAAAATCATCCTCCACAAGGAAGAGTGAACATGTCTGGTGGACATCTGCAATAAATAAACTATATAACAAAAGGAAAAAAATGCTGTCCAGGACCAAGAAGGAGCAGATGCCAAATTGGAAGCAATCTCTCCTTAGCCTGAACAAGCAAATAAGAGCACTAGTGAAAATCATCTAAAGCCAATGTTGAGTCCTAATTGGCCACATCTACTAGAGACAAATCATAAGGCCTTCTTCACATATTTCCGCAATCTCAAAGAAAGCGCCCAGATCTGTTCAGAAATGGTGGTCAAGGACACCACATACACACATGCTGTAGATATAGCCAACATACTGGCTGACAGATTCAGCAAAAATTTCACCCCTCTGGTTCCCCCCCATCAGTAAATCAAGCCATCCTCAGTGCCTGCCCCCCCTCCCCTTATCTCTATGAACAGGTCATCACTGCCCTCTCAAAGGCAAAAAATATAGCCTCATTGTACCCAAAAACATCCCAGGTTGCATCCTACATGAACTCGGGCATGAACTTCCAGCATCATTAGGCAGCCTATTCAACCAAAGCTTGAGTACCGGCTTTGTCCCAGCTGAGTGGAGGACAGCCACTGTCATCCCTTTACACAAAGGTGGAGCATCCACTGTTCCATGAAATTATAGACCCATTAGCCTAACTAGCCTAATTTGCAAGGCCATGAAACAGATTATCATGGACCTTATTAACGAGGACATTGGCAACCTGCAAACACTTTACCCCACACAGTTTGGCTTTGTCAAGGGGAGGTCATGTCTGTTAAATCTGGTCAACTTCTTTTAGACAGTCACCAAAGCCATGGACAAGGGGAAGATGGTGCACAATGCCTACCTTGACCTGGACAAAGCTTTTGACACTATTCCCCACTTGGATATAATAGATAAACTCTCTCAGCTAGGCATCAATCCATATGTTACCAGATGAGTACAAACTGGATCACTGATAGAACCCACCTAATCAAAATAGGGGAAGCCACCTCAAGCAGTAGCCCCGTAACAAGTGGCGTACCCCTGGGATTAGTCTTGGGGCTTCTGTTATTCAAGATATACTACTCTGAGGTGCAGGCCAAAACCAGTGAGCTATGGCTGACCAAGTTTGTAGATGACTGCAAGTTGGGTGCAGTCATCAATTCCCCAAGTGATGTGGACGTCTTCCAAGAGGGTCTCACCCAAAAAAATTACTGGTGCCAGAAACATGGCCTCAAGCTGAATGCCAAAAAATGCATCATCATCCCCTTTGGTGAGAGTGATGTCCTCACACATTATCACATGAATAACAATGTCCTAAGCACACAATCAGTCATGAGGGATTTGGGCAGCCAGGTTAATAGCAACCTGACTTTTGACTACCGTGTTTCTTTCCGTTGTACAGAAAGCTTTCTACATGGCCCAGTAAGGGTATCTCATCCAGGGACAAGGAGGTTATAACATCCCTGTATTCTTCCCTTATAAGGCCAATTATTGAGTACAACGGCAACTTTGGCATGTACCTCGCAAAGCACATGCAGCAGCTGGAGAAACCACAGAGGTTCCTCACCAGGAGGATCCAGGGCCTCAAACATCTATCCTACACAGATAGGCTAAAACCTTGTACTCTACTCAGTTTCATACAGACTCCTCAGAGGTGACCTCTGTCTGGCATACAAAGCAACCTCAGACCCCGCCTTGATGGGACTGCTGCATATCTGCAAGTCAAGCTCCACTCAAGTAACCTGCACACGTGACCTCAACCTGGTTTGTGACATCAATATGACTTGTTGTTGGGACAGATTTGTGTCCCAGAGACTCCCCCATCTGTGGAATAGACTCCCTCTCCACATCAAGCACCTCATTATCCTTTTTTAAGCACAACCTGGATAACTGGATGGGAAACAGAAAATACACCCCTAGAATTCCACCTGTGTCCCTGCTGGACAGGGGCTCTGGGAGCTGACTTGTCTAAACATGGGCTAAACTCTTGGCTAGGCTTATAAGGGCCTCAGGGCCAATAGTCTAGTAACTTCCTATGATCCTATTTATAAATGTTCTAAAAAGCCCAAAAGATAGATGGTAAATAGTGAGTAAAAGTTTGTCAGGTAAAAAAAAACAAATGAGAACCCCCTAGCGCCTCTCCACAAAGCCTTCCAATCAAGTTAAAAGCAAAAAGAAAATCCAACAGTAAAATAAAAACTGAGAAAAAATTGGTAATCAAAAATGCAAATGAAAAACAAACAATAAAATCCAACAGCAAAATAAGAACTGAAAAAAAGTAATCACCAACATACATGTAATTAAATACTTCTAATTAAGAAAAACATTTCACCTCTTAGAAATGAGTATCTGAAACTTCAAAATATACAGCACTTCATTCTGCCTACAGTATTTTATTTGTTTGTGTAGTTGTCCTTCCTTTTCATCTGCTTCTGACCCATTCATTCCCTAGTGATCTGGCCATAGCCACACTACCAAGAGTTGAGGTGAGGTACATTGTCATCCGTAGGCACTTTTGAATACTTTTTTAATCATTTTTGCCAACCCACTGTTCATCTCAGCAACCTGCATGCAATAAAATTAATGTACAATGTACCTTAAACGGTTGTCCTCTATTTAGCAATCACATGTGGCAAGAATGGAGCCCCTGGTCTCTACCACCAGGTGTAACCCAACTGGAAATATATTTTTTCCCCCTTGGTATAAATTAGCTGAAAAAATTGTTTATTTTACACTGCATTTAAAACCATGTCCTACTCCACCAGAACTAACTATTTCATCTAAAATAGCTACTTTCATATTATTACATTCTTTAGAATGCACAACTGTAGGACAAGTTACCATCTCATGTATACTACATATAATGTGTCCTTTTGTACATATTCTAAAACAGCGGACTACCACATGTAAACAAGCTTACAAGGACAGAGGAAAGCATAAACAACTTGTTCAGTGGCACAAGTATCTGTACGATAAGTTTTAAAATTATAACCATTAATTACTCAATTACCTGAGAAAATATAGTTGCATGTTGCACAGTGATCACAGAGGAAACTGTCTTTTAGGGCCCCACGTTTAATCACTGCAGGCACAAGCATTATATAATGAATGCAAAAAGCAGAACATATTTCTCGTCTCTGGTAAAAGAAGAGATCAGCTTTTGTAAAGACATTTAATATTCTTGTATTCGAGAATAACATCACTCACTCTCTGGGGAAAAGATTTTAGTCTGTGACACAAATTAATTTACTTCCATTAACATTGGCTGGTTGTTCATAAATTATCTATCAGAATTATTAGGATTCTTGCCATCACCCTTTAAAAGTAAACATCTGTTAGTAGTACACGCCTTTCAATGAGCTCATTCAATATTGTTCCCAACAAAATTCCTTTAATAGCATGTCAACTACTTCTTTAGAGCATTATTCAAGAAAATCCAGTTACTGCAAGCATGTCTTGCTCACAGAAACTCTCCATAGAAAATGGAGTCTAAAAATGAGGTAATTGAAAAAAAAAACAATTCATAAGGTTTTAAAGAGTGGCAAAAAGGGGTTCAGCCACAGCTGGTTTTCTATATATACTTTAGTTATGAGAAATTTTCTCATTGGTTCAATTAAAGTTAATTTTAAACAGTGTTATTATGTGTGCCCAATTCTATTGTAAAGGAAAAACAAATATTCTTAACAATGTATTATATAAATAAATGATATGCATTAATGTCATAATTGGTAATTAATACTGGGTTGAATTTAAAGCTAAAACACTTAATAATGTGGCTAATAGTAGTACAGTTGGGAGTATATGTAATTTAATTCAAGCAACGCCATCACCAACTTGGCAAAAGTTTTACCTATTAATTTGTCTTGAACTTGAAAACAGAAGTTTGTGTCAAAAGTCACAACATTTTCATTCAAACAAAACTAGTAATTCCATCTTATAGTCACTTTTAGGTAACAACAAGAGGAAGGCAACCAGGGATTTTGAAGATGGCCGTGTTTTATACAAGTACATAGATTGTTCACAACTACTACTGCTTACAAATGCTGTTTGAAGACATAAAAGCTAGGCTGAATATCTTGGTGATATTCCAGTTTCATTACAGAAGGTCATGAAATATTATTTAACATTAAAATATTTCATGAAATTAGTTGCATCCAAAATCTATTGGCCTTCCTAGTGGATCCTGCAAACATTTGTGGACATTGGGCATAGAATAAAAGGTAAAAATATCTTCATTAATTATTATAACATCCCAAAGAAAATTATGTTATATGCAACAACAGCAACACTAATAACCAAAGAAGATGCACAAATCGGACAGCAGTAGGAAACAACAACAGCAAAAAATCTAATGCAGGATATTGTAAGAATGTCAAAATGACCTGTATATTAATATAAAAGTTGTATTTAAGTACTTAAACCAAGTGTCTATAACTTAGCTGCATGTAGCCTTAGAATAGGATTAATGGAAACATTTTCATTAATACTGCGTGCAGCTGAGGTATTAAGTTTTACATGCCACAGCAATTCTTTATACATTTAAGTAGTTTCCATTTCCCACCTCTTGGATTATGATTAACCTTTTCTAACTTACCAAACTTATATTTCACAAAATTAAGATAAAACAAAGAATGTTTGCAGAAGGTATTGCTGATTTTCTTAGATGTGATGTCATAACAATGTTCATAAATTCTTATTTTTTTTTTACATTACCAATGTAAAAGGAAAGGTACAGCATGCACTTAGCTATGTATATCAGTCCTCTACTTGCATAGACAACATTCTGGAAGGTAACGGTACTGCCCAAATAATTATCTAATTTAAGTTGTTGCCTTACTAGGATATAGGGACATAGCTTATTCACTTATGTGTGCCTCTCTTATCATTTGTAGTATAGTTGGTAACATTACTTTGTTCAAACAACATTTTCAAGTTACTAGCTATTTTAAATAAAAACAAAGACTGTTCACTTTCTAAATTGAAAACTACTTTACTGGTCCTAAAGATGCCCCAATTCATCTTAATTGACTGTACCAGAAATCGAACTGTGCTGAATAATATAAGCTTTCTCAAACTTACTATCATGTAACATCTTAATGCCAAAGAGGATTGAATATCATTCTCTACCCTCAAGCCTGTACCCAAAAGTGCCTTGCATTTAGTACCCCACTGCTCTCTAATTGGAAGATGAATACTATAAACAAACTTTTTGAGATACTCACTATCTAGGAAATCCTTTCCATCTCTGTCATTTCCTCATCAAATGCTTTATTTGCAGATACCATGCAAGCCAACCTAATAAATTGTCCTATTAATAAACTCCTTCTGTATGTCAAGGGGGTGACAACTCATATAATGCAAATATACATTACTAAAGTTTGGTTTCCTATAAGGAGTAGATGAAAAAAAAGCATTATCTATATGGATAGTGTTGTCAAAATAATTTAGCATATTACTATATTGATATGTAAATCATAAAGAGTGGGTGCTTGTGTTTAAATATTCCAGAAAATTCTTAATAGTTTCTTGGGGCCAGTTCCAAATAATAAAAAATTCCATCAATACATTGAAATAAACACAGTACACACCAAGTGGCTTCCACATACACAAGTCCCTTTAATTCCGTTGAAAAACTTGATAAAACACTTTAAAAAATACCACAAAATAAATGCTAAATGGTTAAGCGCTTTCATCTGTACTGAGTTTATTTGGATTGTGCATTTGTATTCGGTATCTGGGTTTGGTTCTATCAATATATTGAAGATAGAACTTGAAGTGGGGGTAATTGTCTAATGTAAACACAAATAGCCTCTTCCAACTAAGCATCATTAGATTAGCAAAAATGGGTGCACAAGTGGCACCCATTGCTACCCCCTTAATTTGTTTAAAAAATGTCTCCCTCAAAAAATGTAAATGATGTCTAAAACTATAGTCATAAAATTTATAAAAAAAGGATAGCCTCAAGATAAATGCCAAAAGTGCATAGTCATCCCTTTTGGAAAAAACAAAGTACCCACAAACTACCACATAGGTGGTAGTCCCATAAATACGGAAGATGTAATAAGGGATCTGGGGACCCAAGTAGATAGTAATTTCTCCTTTGATAATCACATTGCCAAAGTGATTCGAAAATCCTTCTAGGTGGCCCACCTAATCTCAAAAGGGTTTGCATGCAGATTAAAAGAGGTCATTGTGCCCCTCTACTCATCACTCTTCAGACCCATCATAGAGTACAACGACCCATTTGACATGTACCTTACAAGACACCTGCAACAGCTGGAAAAAACATAGAAGTACCTCACCAAGAGGATCACTGGCCTCAAACAGATGCCCTATGCAGCTCAACTGAAGAAACTCCAGCTGTACTCGTTTGCATACTGCCTACTCAGAGGTGATCTCTGCCTGACATACAAGGCCATGTCCAACCCTGAACTGATGGACATGCTCCACCTAAAGAAAACTATATCCCCTCGTGCCACATACTCTCGGGATCTAAACCTTACCATAACAATAAATAGGACGTGCTGGAGGGATAGATTCCTGTCCCAGAGACTTTCCATTCTTTGGAACAAGATTCCAATCTATATTAGGCAGAGCTCCTCACTAACACTCTTCAAGAGAAACCTTGACGAGTGAATGGGAAACAGAAAGTTTACCCCAGGGATCACTTCAGTGGCTCTGCTGGACAGAGGCACAGGGAACTAATCTAAGGGGGTGACGAAAGCCAACACCCTCTGGTGAGGTTTATAAATGCCTTCGGGCAGATAGCTTAGTACCTACCTATGAACCTATAATTTTAAGAATAGTCAAGAAGTTGCATTGTACGAAGGCTTCAGTAAACAACTCTAATCCATTTGATTGAGGTATACAGGAAAATAAGTGAATGACATTAATTTTCAAAAAGCATGCATTCTCTTCTAAGATACTATCTTTAATTCTCCCTAAGAAATCTCAGGATTTTTTTAATATGTGGGAAGTTTCTGAAAATATAGGTTTCAATGACCTATTGATAAAAATTGCTGGTGTATGTTTTCAAACTCTGCGTAGCTACAATTGGTCTAAACGGTGGTTCCACATCATCCTTGTGCACCTTATAGATCCCAAATATTGCTGGGATCATTGGGTGTGAATTCCTAAGGAAATCATAAATTAATTTAGAACACATACCTTGTAACAATCAACCATCCAAATGTAGGTTGTGCTTTTTATATGCAATATTTCCTAGAACTAAGATGGATGTTTCATCAACTTGGAACAACTTATATATCAACCCCCCCCCCCCCCACCGCCATTATCAGGTTTCTTGATACATTGTCTTAGGAAGGGCAGACAAATAAGTAACAATGTATGTTCTTTCTTCATAAGGCTGCAATAATGTTGATTACAACCTCCAGCCCTAGATTTATATAAGTCCTGTTTGCATCCTCTTTCAAAAGCCTGTACTAATGGATGAGTACTGTGGTTTGACATATTTTTTTCTTAAAAGTTTTTAATTCAGTACTGTCATTCAACTTTCTCATAAACAATTTTAATTCTAAAAGTGAGGCCACCACATCATAACACTTGTGGAGTATAAAAGTAAACCCTTTTCAAAAAGGTAAAATGGGTTGTTGTCATTTCCAAATGCCTATAATTAGAATATAAAAACCATTGTATTTAAGTAAAATCCCATCATGTTCCATTATAATACCATCCTGTGGTATATTAGCACTGTCCGCTTCAGTGATCGATTTTAAGGGTATCTGCCCCTTTCTCTCTGTGACCCCATTCACCTTCTGTTACACTTGATATAGTTAGGAAGTTACAGTCTTATTCTTTCCTTTCCAGTATCTTAACATATTATACGGACCTGATATAACAAAACTCCATGAATATTGACCTGATGCAACAACACACCATGAATATGGACCTGATGTAACAAAACGCCATGAAAAGCATTATTAGTCACATTAATGCTAGTTGTTCTAAAGCTACTTTTCTGAAACGGAAGACCACAGGATAAAATCATATTCACTTGAAAGACTTGCAGTGGCACACAATGTAAACGTGTATTAGAGACTAGAAACCATGTATAGAGAATAAATATAAAGGATGCCACTTAATCATATTACTAACTACAGCATAATATTGTAACTTACTAATTAACTCCCTCATTTATTAATATGCACAGCATGTATAAATCTTTGAATCACTCCTACATTAATCAAAATTTACGGTATGTTTGTATATTTCTATCTTATTATAAGTATGTACTTTTCTGTTGCATTTGTGATCAGGTCATGATTGAAAAGGGTCAACTAACCAGTTCACCTACCTGGCAAGCAAATGGTAAATAACTAAACACTGAAGAACAAACAGATGGGATTCATTAATGGGTATTACCAATACTTTCTCACCAATTTCATTAATAAATGCTACAATAGATATAATCAGCAGTGGTGCAACAGGTAGCACAGACATCTTTGGTGCAGAAGACTGTGGAAACCAGGTAGATTGATTGCTGACACTACAGTGTAGTATAAAGGGGGGGTGCACTCCTGACTGTGCCATCCTTTGGATGAGACATTAAACTGAGGTACCACCTGTTTGAGTTGGTGGTAGCTCAGCTGGATGTAAAAGATCCCATGGCATGTATTGAACAAAGTAGGGGAAGTTCCATATTCTCTGTCCAGATTTCCTCTAGTAATTTGAATACCACCATGGGTTCCCCTGAAAAGAGGCTACTAGCCTAGTTGGACCAACTCAATCAACAAAGGATAAATACATAAAATAAAAAAAATCTGATACATTAAGGGGAGCTAAATTTTGTACAATATTGCTACAAATTTTTGAATCTTTCCTGGTGTGATAATAATGTAGCAAATGCAATTTTCTAATGATGTGGGTTCATAGTAGAACATCAGTCCAGCAATATCGTAGTTATATGTGTGTCTGTGTGTGTGTGTGTGTGTGTGTGTGTGTGTGTGTGTGTGTGTGTGTGTGTGTATGTGTTATCACTGCTTTTTATCTGTGCACACACCCAGTAATGCCAGGACACATACATTATTCTTCTAGGTATCAGTAAAAAAATGCAGCTAACAAGTAATTGTATTTCAGAATTTGGGCATAAAATATATCACAGAACATTCAGACACTTAGAACTTTACAAGTCTGGTGGCCCCCACTCCTCAGACTATGTAACTGGATACAGGGGTATCCCTTAATTATCAATGACTATGTTGGTTGTTGCTATTTGGGGAAAATGAAAAATAAAAAAAAATATTCATTTTCTGATTGCACTCTTTAACCTGGACAGGGCTATGATAAGATCCTGTTAGGATAAAGCTGATCATGGCCTCTGCTCTCAACTGCACCCATTCTAAAACTAGCCCTGCTTAGATGTGTGTGTGTGTGTGTGTGTGTGTGTGTGTGTGTGTGTGTGTGTGTGTGTGTGTGTGTGTGTGTGTGTACAGAAAGTTGCTGTAGGTTACGTGGAGGGGGGATTGTGTGGTTATTACTTTAATTTTCATCACAGTCAAACAGAGGTTTGCACAGGAGGTCATTATAGCTTGTGTTTGGGCTGGGGACAGTGTGGTCATTGTTACTTTTACTTTTCTCATGGACTTCAGTGCTGTACAAACATGGTTATTATAGCTTGTGTAGGGGCAGTGTACTGTCTAGGAGCAACAAAGCAGAATACATTATTGTAATCATTATTTTTTTTCACTTTCCTCACAATCACACATCAGGCACATATACAGTTGGCTATCTTTGGGGGTTAAAGCTGAGAAGGCATGCAATGTGTATGTATGACAGCAGTCACTTGAACTATATGACTGTAGCAATTTTAATCTCTGCTTTCATCCAAATTTAACACTAGAAGGATGTAAAGGCAGTGACTGTCTTTTTTTTTGTTGTTGGGGATAGGGAAGCAGGTAGTATTCCCAGATGAGGAATTAAAGATTAAGCCCTGTGCATCCTCACAACAATTGGCTTGTTAGTTTATTGAGAGCTACTATTTTGTCAGCTTTGAACATTAAGCCTTCGGCACAACTTTTTTGTTTTATCTTTCTTTTCATACTGATTTTTGTTTAGGCCACCATTGGATTAAAAGGTTGGGAAAATGCTTTAAAATGCACCCCCGGCGCATCTATAACCCTATGGCTTCTCAGGCCCTGGTTTATTTCAGTTATTTCCTAAATGGTTATTGCTGTCTTGGTCATGAAAGGTATGTTGAAAGGATGCAAGAGAAACTAAAGCTGAACAACAGCAGTGAATTTCTGTCAATAATCAGAATTTCTGTTCAAGACATCATTGGATGAAAATACTGTATAAAAAGAAAAACAAACTTTTAAATGCACTTCAGAATACATAGAAAGTTGTGTATTTTTGAAAAATCTGAAGAGTGAGGTACAATGTGAGGAAAGGAAGTAAAAAAGTAATGTGTATGGAATGGGACGCCCAAGATAGGGAAAAGGACTGGAGGGCATGGGTGTTTTGTGGAGGCTGAAACAGTTGACCTAGGACACAGTTTCACCTAAATCCAGACTTATATATAGAGCTGTTGTAATGCATCACTGTTGCAGCTAAATGCTAGCAACTGTAAATGTCCCTCTGTATGATGGTGATGGGCCAACATAGTGTGGTACATAGGCCTGTTGCAATGTAAGAGCATTGTAGCTACAGTTCAGTCTCTGCTTACTACTCCTAAATGTCTGCAGAATGAGCTAAAAAGTCGTTTGGGAGGGGTGTTAATGACAGAGTGATACTTAGACTAGAAGTGCTTACGGGGGCCCTCAACTTGACATTTGCTGGGGCCCCCAAATTGCTAACACCGGCCTTGATCTTCTTAGACCTTCTAAGATATCTTTTCAGTATAACTAGTGACCATAACACAGGTAACAGAATAGATCATCAACACTTCAAGTCTTTGCTTAAAGATACAGGGCACTTTAAGCATCAACGGAATGGGGCATGACAAACTGTTCCCTAATGAAGGCTATAACATTGTATTCTTATTGATTATAATACTGGAAAATGAACACCCATAACCTGAAGTTCATAGTTATTTAACTCTCTTACCAGATAAATTTAAGAATGGACAGTGACTGGGAAAGGTTTTGCTTGTGTGCAGATATGAATGTCAGAATAAATCATCTGGCATCTGTTATCCTAAACTTTTTTAGCATTAAACTGTACTTTTGCCCTTTTGCTTTGCATTATTGCAGTGCATGGAACAACACAACTATACTCCAAAAATGTAATAAAGTTAAGCTTCTTAAGCACCTTTCTGAAATCAGAAAGGTGCTTAATAAGCTTTTGTTAAGCACTCCTAATCACTGTTAAGAATGGATCTCATGCTAGGAATTAATAGTGGACAATGCCACCCAGCAAAGAACAATAACAGAAGGTAAACAGCTTTAGAAACTGTTAGACCTTAAACTGCGACACACCTTTAAGCAAAATGTGTGGCAGAATGAAGTGGCTACCAGTTTTTAAAGATGTTAATTCTTCTGAAGGACACTTTATTCCTGCCCACTGTCTGTTTGGCAGCACTAAGTGATTCATTAGCTTTTAAAGGCTTTGAAAGTCATTAAAACACTTCAAGTTCAACACATTTTTTCATAACTGATAGCACATGGAGCAGATAAAGCTCCATGCACTACATAGAGGACTATGATCTAACTTCACCTATCATAACCAACTTATTATATGCTCTTAACATGGATGCCAGGATTCGCCTCTCAAGCTTTGCTGTCTCAGCATCCATGTCTCAAACACATAATAATCTAGTTATTATAAGTGACCCAATCATAATCCTTTATATACTTGGTCTGTCTGAGTTGGGAAATACACGAAAGGACTCATAGTGTAGTAAGTTTATTGACTAGAAGCCTCATTAGTTAGTTTTCTGTTTTTTTCTTCTGCACTTCTATAAATTTTGGGTATTTGCATGGGTTAGCAGTGCCCTGTACAGTAGCAAACACCTAGAAAGAATGGTTCATAAAACTGTACCCTGTAAAGCAGCAATATAACGCAAATGCTTTGTGTGCTGGCAAGCTTAGAGAAGCTGGTTGGGAGTCAAGTGGCAATACCTACAGATTTATTTGAATTCAATATTGTGTAAACATTGAAATTATTAGAATTCAGTACTGTTTAGCACAATCTGGTCCAATAAAGCACCTTTAATAGCCATCTAACCCCAATACAGCACCCCCTTGTAGTTCACAAATCTTAGGCCTGGACAGTATGGATGTGCAATTTCATAAATTCTCTGTAGCCAGCATGGTGGATATGAGCATCTTGAGACAATGTAGCAATTGTCTCATGTTTATTGGCAACCACGTAATCCTCAAAGAAGCAAATACATTATGCAAGAGGTGTACTTACACCAGTGACTCTAGTGGCTAAACTCTTGCATACAAGTGCACATCAGGTTGTCAAAATCACACACAAAACACCGACCTCACATAGTACACAACACACATACATAGACTATTGCATGCTGATGCACTTAAAAGCAATCTTCCTAAACAACAAAAATTGACAAAGCTATGCATCAGTAAGCCCAAAGGTACTCAGAAAAAACAACACCTAACAGCACACATACTCTCTGTCTTAGTGGAGCCCCAAACACCAAGCTCCTAAAGCAAGCAAACACACTCCCCAGAACTCTCATCACAGGGGGCACCATTGTAAGATATGCTAGTGCCCCTCTGACCAGGCAGAACAAGGTGAAGATAACATTTAGTTGCTTATCTGGAGACAGAATCCACCAAGTCATGCTTGCCCCAAGTCATTATATCACAGGTACCAGTATGATTCCATCATAGTCCATGTAGGTGTAAATGACCTGACCTCCCTGGACTATATAAAGAGATATATTATGTAGCTTTCGGACTAAATGGCCTGAGATGTACCTCCCTGGACTATATGAACAGATATATTATGTAGCTTTCAGACTAAATGACCTGAGATGTACCTCCCTGGACTATATGAAGAGATATTTTATGTAGCTTTCAGACTTTGTCTCAGGCTGGTATGAGCCTAGCACTGAGCAGCATATTACCATCACTGAGGATGAAAAAATGATACAATGATACAGTGATACAATGTATCACTGAGGATGATGCAATGACACAATGATACAATGTATCACTGAGGATGATGTCACAGTGCATTGAGCAGCATATTACCATCACTGAGGATGATGCCACAATATGAGCAAAAACTGATTGATTTCAAAAACTGGCTGTCTTTGTGGTGTCTTTCTAAGGGAACCCAATCTTTGTAAGCTTGGGAGGATGTGGTTAAGAAACCATGTTGCTTTGTCAAGGATAGTCTGCACCTCTCCCCTCTAGGCTTTCAAATACTGGCTAAAAATGTATCCACTCCCATAGTTCCTTTTTAGGCAATGTCAAGTTGACAAAACTACTGACACAGCAAAATCAACTTAACTGAACCGCAAAGTGTTAACTGCTCAATGCCAGGAGCTTAAACAAAAAACTACACTCCCTCTAAGCCCTCCTCACACTTGAGAATATAGACATCTGCCCAATTACTAAGACATGGTTTAAAGCAACAGAGAGTCCCTAGCACTGCACAGTTTTGGTGCCTTCTACACTTTTAGACCAGTAGCTGCACAGACAAGGGTTAAAATAGGAGGTATCTCAATAAACATTAATGACAAACACACCTCTTGGGTGGCCAGTCTGGATAATGTGCCAGAGTTCCTCCAAGCGCAGATCACCATAGACAAAATCCAGTACCATATCCTAGCCAGCTATAGGTCACCCTCCATATCCCAAGAAGCGCATATTGCATACTTGGGCCTACTGGAAACATTTACCATCCAACCTAACACCACACTCATGGGAGACTTTAATTACCTCTCTGTAGACTGGGACTCCTATACAACATCAAATTTGCATACACAAACATTCCTGGGCTTCATAAATGCAAACACCCTTGACCAAATAGTGAACACACTCATTAGAAGCTCCAACATACGGGACCTTTCAAATATAGGAGAACACTGCACCCCTCCGATGTCTCATCCTCCCTGGAAAAATCCAACCATAAAGCTGCCCACTTTGAAATCAAAATCAACTCCATAATCTCACTAAAACCAGTAATGGTTATGAACAATTCCAAGGCAAATGACCTTTCATTAAGTGATGAATTATCAAAATTCAATACTCCTCCAAACTCAGAGAACACAGTAGCCTATGGAAAATGGCTTTCAGAAACTCTGTACAACCATGTCAATGGCTGCATAGAGACTGCTGCTGCACCTACCAGAAGTAAGCCCAGGACTAGCCCCAGAAGTACACCACCCTGGTGGCATCCCAAATTAAACAGGATATACAACAAAAAGAAAAACATATGGTAGATATCAGGAATGGTAATTAACATAAAGATAGAAACTCACTCATCAAAGTAAATAGGAAACTACAGTAGACTCCATCTTATCCAGCCTCTCTTTAACCAGCCTCCTCTTTAACCACCCATCAAATTTCTGCCGTAGCCCTAGCAAAAGACAACAGAGAAAAACAACACTTCTGCCTCCTCTGGGCTAAATAATGACAGACATTTGAGTTTTAGACTTCATATTCATTTGAAAAATGCATACTAACACAAATCCTGTTATTCTAGATGATTTATAACCTGTAAATGCTATTCTGTATGCTTTTACTGATAAATCAGCCATTCGTTTTATACAGCCTAAGGTCCAGTCCCACCGAGACTGGATAAAAGGAAGTCTGCTGTAATAGGGCTAATTAGGTCAAACAAAGCCAACTTTATGGTTAAGATACCCTCCCAGGTGAACGATATCCATAAGGCCTTCTACAGCTATCTCAGAAACCTCAAGAGCAGAACACAACAATGTGCTGAACTGGTGGTTAATGGTGCCACATTCACTGAGCCTGGTGATATAGGGAAATTGTTAGTGGACAAATTCAGTTCCAACTTTACCCCTTCTCACCTCCAACCATCCCATCAAAAATACCCCCAAACATAACCCTTCCAACTGTAACTAAGCAGTATGTACTGGCTGCACTCACTAAACCCAAGAATATGGCCTCAATGCACCCTGAGAGCATCCCAAAATGCTGTCTGAATAGTCTAAAATATCATCCCCCTTCATAATCATCCCCCTTCATAAGGAAGGACTATCAACAGATCCTGGAAACTACAGACGCATTCATCTGATTAGCTTTACTTGTAAGCCACGGAAAGAATTATCAAGGAAATTATCAGCAAGGACATAAGGGACCTTCAGACACTGGATCCATCCCAGACAGTTTGGCTTTGTCAAAGAAAGGTCATACTTACTGAATCTCGTGGACTTCTTTGAAAAGGTCATAAGGCAATGTATGAGAGGAAAATGATGCATACTACCTTCCTACAGCTGGCTAAAGCATTTGATACAATATCCCACTCGGCCACTGTCAACAAATTTAAGGAACTAGGTAAAAACCCCTTTATAACATGCTGGATAGCTAGCTGGCTCTCTGACAGGACCCAGGAGGTTAGAATCGGTGAGGCCACCTCCACAAAAAGGAGGTGTCTAATGGCTCCCCCCAGGGCTCTGTGCTTGGCCCACTCATCTTTGGCATCTACTTCTCAGATGTCAAAGTCAGTATTAAAAACCTTTGGCTGACCAAGTTCACAGAGGATTGCAAACTGAGATCAGTCACTGAATCCCTCACAGATAAGATCACACTTCAGGAAGGTCTAATACACATAAATGCTTGCTGTCAAAACCATGTCTTAAAACTCAATACCAAGAAATGCAGCATAGTACCTTTTGGGAAGTCGACCACCCGGGCCAAGTACATCTTCAAGAAAGCAACCTTAAAAGTTGATTCACAAGTCAGGGATCTGGGTACTCATATAGATAGAAACCTAGCCTTTAAGCAACATATGTCCAAGGTAGTAAGAAACTCCTTCTAAGTTCCTCAACTTATAAGCAAGGGCATGGCATCTAGGTCCAGAGAGGTCATAATACAACTGTACTCAGCCATCATCAGACCCATCTTAGAGTATAATTCCCACTTCAGTATGTAACTGACCAGACACATGCAGCAACTGGAACAGCTATAAAGATTCCTTACAAAAAGAATAGAAGAAGTAAACAAAATGTCCGGTGCTGATCCCCTCAAAGCCCTGTATATTTACTCAGTATCATACAGACTTCTGAGAGGTGATCTTTGCTTGGCATATAGGGCATCCCTGGATCATGGTTTGATGAAACTTTTACACATCTGCAAAACAATTAGCTTCAGAACTACTAGATTAAAAGACCTACATTTTGCTTGCAATATAAATAGGACATGTTGGACAGACAGATATGGTTTTCAGACAATTCCCATTGTCTGGAAAACCTCCCCATCCATGTGAAGTAAAGTTCCTCCATATCATTTTTAACTGCAACTTGGACTAATAGATGAGTAATCAGAAATTCATCCCTGGTCTGGCTGCTATGTGTCTGATGGGCAGAGGCAGTCAGTAAATCACCACTTATATAAATCAAATTTGAGGATCACATTTAGGTTGCATGGCTAGACTTATAAGGGCCTTAGTGGTCATTATTTTAGTATACAGCTATGAACCTATAAACCTATGGAGCACCGTGCAGTGAAAACATTTTATTGCTTTAATTTTACTATCCTTGTCCACAGTCAACATCTTCTATTGCCAAATCTTTCTATCTACTGGGTTGTCTCTTCCCAAATTTCCTTAGCAGCCTACTCAACATCATGTTTTAGCTGTACTTCTAAGTGCCTCATTCTTTAATGGCCCCAGAGGAATGTTACCCCTGCACCAAGTTATGAGATGACACATAATTCACGACTATTGCTTTTATTTTATAGCCAGCTAAGTTGTTGAATCTTTTAAACTTTAGAAATACATTTCTTGTATCAAATTCCAGGTTTGCAATATAGAAAACTATGCCATCTGCAAATAAATCTATTTTCTCATGTCCATCATCCCATTTATAACCTGAAATTCTAGATTGTTCAGGCTAGCTGAGTTTGACTTTATTGGCCTGAATGTAACCATAACATATCTCTCAACCTATTAGTGCAAGAAATCTGGACAAAGACTGACAAAATGGGGGACAAAGGCCCAAAAAGAGGGACAGATTTTAAATATATTGCTCTTATAAACTTAGAAAGTTGCTACAGTAACAGGGTTTGTGTTAGCATACATTTTCTGAAGGAGCTGAAGTCTGAAACTCAAACGTATGTCATTATTTAGGGAGTTAAGTCTTCAGATCATCCCTGTGATTTTCCAGAGAACCACAAATTTTTTGAGGAATAGCCCAAAAATCTGGACATTATGCGAAAATCTGTACAGTTGAGAGGTATGATAAAGACCTAAAAAGTAAAAAAAAAAAACTTGTGGACATTCAAAAGCCATGTAACTGAAACACTTGATGCCCTTAATGAGTTATGTACATACACCTCTTAGCCCTCCATTATAGGAGGTTTAAGGTATCACATTTTGAAAATTCTAGTTTGGCTGGGTTTTTCCTTAATATTTTTACTGGATGGTTTGTCTGTGACCTTTTCACCCATTGGCATAAGTGCTTTACATTCATAGCCAACAGCAAAAGAAAAAGTGGACCTGCTTTCTGATATCCAGTGTTAGTCTGATTACTTCTGATAATCTTAATTGTTTAACTTAAGCACAATTACAGATCCTAAAATTAGAGATGTGAAGTTCTGTGGGAAAGCAAATGCCTCTAATGTTCTTGTAAATTCCCCACTGTCTCTATTGAATGATTTCTCACTGTCCAAACCTTCTAACATTAGTCATTTTTTTTATTTTTAGCATATTTTGCATCACCAATGCTGTTGATATTGTCAAACATTTGCCAGCTCTTAATGAAACAAGATTGAACCAGCTGTTTTATTTTCAGTAATATCTTTACCATCATTTATTTAAATTGTCATAAAACTTTATAATCATGATTCAGAATTGAAATGTGTCTATAAGATCCAGGATCAGATAGGTCTTTCCCTTCTTTTGGTAATTACCATAACTCCCTTCTTTTGGGATAATTACCATTACTGCTGTTTGCCAGGAATATGACATTCCCCTCCTATAACAATAATAATAATAGTATGCTGAAAAATCATTCTTTTCAAAGTAGCTCTCGCATTATTACCTCAAAACAAATGTTTCCCTGCCTTTACCCTGTACTCATTTAGATTTTCTAAATATTCTAGCTGGGAATCTTTAGCTGCTTAAAACTGTTTTCCTCCTGTTCCATCCATTTATCACTTTCTTCCTGTGTAGATATCTAACCATTCTAAGACTTCTAGGTATTTACTATGAACTCAGTTCCAAACCTCATATGTCCTGTTTGTAACCAGATTTCTAACTCTTAAAATAGTTTTGTCCCCTTTTTCTACTAAACCCCAGTTGTTAGTATCCAGTTCTCAAAGGGAGTTTATTGAGGTTTGGTCTACCTACTCACTGATTTTTTTTCATGAGCTGCACTGGAACATGTCAATGTCTTTGAAAGTATTTCATTCCCATTTCCTTTAACAACATTTGCATTAGTGCATGATCAGAGACAGTAATTGCATGTATCTCACTGTCCTTGAACTAGGTTAATGTGGTCTTTTTTTTTTATTAATTTTTTTTTATTTTTCAAATACATTTGAATGAATTCCATAGTATTTATACAGAACATCTTAAATAACTATGTACACTATTTACATTAGCTTGACACTATAACAGATTGTAATGTATACAGTTACCTTATAATTATGTCTAATCCATTATCAGAGTGTCTGATCAATTATTGTATAGTGTCAATCAACAATAAGACTTTTCCCCAAGGGTTGTTGATAAATGGCTTTGGATAAAATTTTAGTTCTTTAATTTTAATTTCCAATAATGCTGTGGTCTTCAGTAGGCTGTAGAAGTCTTCCAAAGTTGCTATTGTGTTTGTATTCCATCTTCTAGTCATACACTTCCTTGAAATTGCAAATATAGTCCATACTAGATACATGTTTGACCCATTCAAATGATGACCTTTGTTCACATTTAATAATGCAAGAGCTTTAGTTAAATAAAATGATTCATTAAATAAAGCTTGTAGAAAGTTATTAATACCATTCCAAAATGGCTTCATTTTAACACAATCAAAGAAAATGTGGTTCCAGTCTGCATTGTGTACTTCCTCACATCTATAGCATATTCCTTTTATGGTAGATCTAATTTTACTGATTCCCTCTGGGTTTAAGAATGCTCTTTGCAAGCATTTACAATTAAAAACTTTCCAGTATTGTGTAAAAGATGTATATGTTATCAGTAATAAGATATTTGTTTTAATATCTTCAGTTAACTGTATTGAGTGTCCTTTTGTTATATATTTCCAATATGAGGTTTTGGGTGTTGTTTTATAGTTTATCAATATTTTGTAAAATTTTGAAATACTGTTTCTGATGTCAAAGTCATTATATATGATTTCATATATGTATTTTGTAAATTTAGGTATTTCTTTAAATGAAGAATTGTTAATTATTCTACTTACATCTTGCAGATATGACTGAATACTTTGTAAAGTTAGCCAGTCCTGTTGTGGAATTTTGTATGTTGTTTTTATTACTTGCATGTCTAAAACTTTTAGTTCTTTGATACATTGGAGACAACAAACATATCCTTTCTGTTCCCAGGAATTAATAATTTCTCTATATATTTTATGTGGGAAGTTATTTGTGACTATAAATGGTGTTAAAAGATCAAACCAGATTTTTAAATCTGTATTTGCATTAATATTTTCCTAAATGAGTCAATGTAATAATTAATCATATGAGTTTTAATGGGTTTAGTTATGTTATATTGCATACTAAAACATAATATGTGCCATGGCAAATTGGTATTATCTATTTTAAATTTTTTTTGTAAGTCAATTTAATTTATTGATATTACAGTTAGTAATTCTTTCCAACTTGCAGAGTAATTTGGACTTGTCCAATCTGAGATTGTTTTAGATATTTATGCTTTTATATATGTTTCTATATCAGGAAAGTTTAATCCTCCCTGTTTCCATGGTCTGATATGATGTATTAAAGCTATTCTGTTCCTTTTGGGAAACCATAAAAATGTTATTAGGCATGAATTTATTTCGTTAAGTATATTCCTTTCCGGTAACAGTTGCATTGCCAAGGCTATATATATATATATATATATATATATATATATATATATATATAGGGCAGTAAAACCATTTTTATTAACTGTAGTCTATCTTCAAATGCTAATATTATTTTGTTCCATTTTTCCACAGAGATTTTAATTGTATTGATGATATTATTGTAGTTTAGTTTTTTGAGACTAATTCATTATTATCCTTGCATAACTCAATTCCTAGATATTTTAAGGTAGATTCTTGTTTTCCTATGATGTGATCCCCCTTAGTCTGCACTTCTTTTTTTATTTAAAAATAAAAATTCTGATTTTGATTTATTGAAATGGAGTCCTGAAGTCATGTGAAATTTGTCAATTAATATATCTAATTCTTCTAATGTCTATTTTGTATTAGATAATGTTAGTAATATGTCATCAGAAAATATCATTACTTTAAAATTGTATTGTTTATAAACATCTGTTCCTTTGATTTTTATATTGTTACGAATTGAATCTGCCAATATTTCAATAGCCAGAGCAAATAGAATCGGTGACATGGGACATCCTTCTTTAGTGCCTTTTGTTGAGTCTACATCATAAGAACAAAACAGTGTTTTGTCAAATACATAAACATCGACACATAAACAGCGAACTTTGAAAACATCGAAGTACTAAATAAGCATAATCCAAAACATCGAAATATTTTTTATTTAGCCAACACTGAACCTGGTGTGATTACTGTAACTGAAGAACACAACAAAAAATTGTACACCTCCCCACTCTAACATACATTCCAACATGACTTAATACACACTCTGTAAACTAGGCTCTCCAAATTACATAGATTCAAGTCAGTCACACTCTATAAAGTAAAAAGAAAATACAAATATGTGTAACCAAACCTGTGACTGCCTTTAAGAAAGTAAAGTCCGATATCCCACCTATAAGAAAACAATATCAAGTAAATATGGTGCATACAGTTGAACAGTGTATTAGTAGTACATTACACTGTCAGTAACATAGCTACTGTGCATAGGAACTCCATCGTAGTATACTCTTCTTTTCTCTGAAGTACAGTTTGCAAGCGATGTTCTCATTCTAAAGACTTCCTTTTCTTAGGAGACACTGTACATCCTGGCATAAGCCGTAAACACACTTAGTCTACCCTGTTCTGTTTCCTAACTAATACTGAAATCACACTTGGAATGTCTGAATTATGCCTAGCCAACAAACACCTTATTCGCCTATGCCAACCCTCAACATAGTTTTGGGTATGTGGTAAGCATTGGTCGTTTAAAGATGATACATTTCAGAAGGAAATAGGGTAAACAGGTGGAAATTGCGTAGGTGATACAGTTCTTGTAAGTTGTTTACATAGACGAACTAGTACATAAACATCCGATTAATAAGTAAGTAGCTCTGTACACTCAATAGGGAAACTATCACTCAACTGTTTAAAGGCTGGAATAACGTCAGTTTCAGATACAGATGACAGTGCTATTAATTCCTTTACAGAACATTGGAATTCAAGTGACATTCCATATAAATGTGAGAGTTAAAATTGTTGAATTCTCCACCGTACATTTTGCGAGAAATGAAATAAACATCCTTTACAGGATACATCTACTAAATTTGCTGTAATACTCTTTATAGCAGCCAGTATGAAGTCACAAAGCAAATATTTGACTGTATGAGTTAAATGTGACGCAGCTAATAAGGTAAACACAAACTCCCACATAAAATTGTAGAATTTAAATGACTTTTTAGTCATCAAGCAGTATAGTAATGAGACACACTTTTCTTTACCACCAAGTCAAATTAGAGTATGTACACTATACAGTTGCCTGCAAAGCCTGCCTTTTGTGAGAAATACGTCATCCATGAACCACATATCAGTTCTACAAAGATCTACAAGATTCTCCTTCGTTGTGAGTACTAATACATGGATATTTAAATGTATGTCTACCTTTCATTCTTGAAGAAATGTAGACTGTTTCAATTTCTAACCATCTAAAGATACTATTCTGAGAGGTGTGGATGGTCTACTGTTTGTCAATAATTTCTTACGCATAACTCTATTGACCTGTTGCAGCACTGATCTCCTAGTTGGTAACGTGACAGTGCTTTCTAAAGAAGTTGTACCTAGTACATCATCTACAAATAATGCAGGAGTACTTCTGCAAACACTAGCCATTTCCTTTAACTTTTGACATGCTTTATATTTTTCCACTACTGTAGGGTCTGACGCATGATCGTGACAGGTTGATTTTAATAAGACTTCTTCTACACCTTTACTTGATGTAATTGCCCTACCTTTACATTTCTGACTACTTTTTAATCGGCAACACCAGTATTTCCTTGTTTTTAACACCTTCGATAAGTTGTGTAAATAACCATCTATCACTAATATTTCTTTGCCTTTTTGTGACTTTACTGTAATGTAGCTGTTACCTATCACACCAGGTCCTGCAGGCACACTAGTAGCCATGATTACAGATGCAGAATGCTATATGCACACTTTAGTGTCACAGCTGATGTAATTTATCCATTTCCTGTAGTGATGAACAACTATCATTCAACATAGTATAGTGTGTATGTGCACAATTTTAACATATTTTTATGATAGCTAACATGAAATATTTTACAGTTTGATTTCATAATGTTTACAACTGTTAAATCTTTATTTACATAGTTTGTTAGCAGTGTTGTAACTCTGCTATGCAACGTGACTACATCACACGTATCAAAGAAGCTAACAGTTCACTTGGCCAACTATAACATTTCGATTTTATTTATTTCGGTGTATTTTTAATTCGATGTTTGCTTAGTTCACTGTTTATGTGTCGACATTTATGTATTCAATGAAACACTGTTTCATTCTTATGCTATAGAACCCCCTTTTGTTGTATGTACAGATTCAGAGCTATATCGCTGATACAGGGTGGGATCTCTTATTTAGCTATGGTAAGCGGGAATATTTTAGAAGCGTTTTGTTAGTTGTTTTCTTTTATCGCTAAATTGCTGATGCTGGGCGGGAAGTTTTTAGCGACTGCAAGCAGTAATTGTCTAAAAGAGTACTAGGGACTGTCTTAGTTATTTGCTGAAGGAGGAAGATAATATGCCTCTACTTATTACCTAGGCTGAAATATGAAAGGAAATGCACCTTGTTCTGTAATATCTAACTCTAGTTTTTGTTAGCATATGTATATGTGAATACCTCGAGGGGAAGATTGTTACTGTATTTACTCTTTGTAGGGTCAAGTTGAAAGTATTGGCTTTATCTTTAAACTAACCTTTATGGTTTTTACTGTTAACCTTTGGGTTCTATTACACTGTCCTCACACCTACCCCTCCACTCCATTTTACAGCCTCATTCTTTTTCCTATATATACCTTCTACCTATACTTACCACACTCCTATTTTCTCTTCCTTTTAGCTTGGAAGCCAAGTGCTGCTAATCGGGTTGTCCCCCTCTGCTGTTGGACGTCCCAAAAGTAACTTATTCCTTACAGAAGCTACAACGCAGCTTCCCAAAGTGTGAACACCTGGACGCATCCCTTTATTTCTCAGCATTGATTATAGCTGAGAGCCCTAAGAATTTTTATGTATGTGTCTCTATTTTTCTTTTTACATTTGCTAAGACCTTGTCTGAGCTGGGCCAGCACACTAGCGGAACTTACCTAGGCGGTCTTACCTCCCATATAGAATACTCTCTTGCTAACCTAAAGTTGAGGTCTTTACTCCCTTACACCACTAGATGGCAGCACAATACAGTGACTGAGTTTTCTATAGTCTGCTGAGGTTTGTTCTTCATCTCTGCTTAACTAACTTATTTGGCAACTGAATTTATCCATTAAAACGTTTATAGCAGACACTGATTTACAGAGTAATAGTAACCTGGTTTTGTTTAAACTAAAAAGCTAACTGGTTTTGTTTAAATTTACTGCCATAAACCTTCCATACTAAGCTGTTTCTTATCTGCCTGACTTACTTCGGCAATAGGCTCACTGGAAGGTCTGATTGGTTCCACACAATCCACTGACTGGTTCTGCCCCGCTTTGCTCCCCTACCCTACCCCCATATCCCACCCACCCCCAGTTCTCTCACACTTATACCTCCCTAACCACATCCCCTCCCTGAGCCTTCCTATCCCTTGTAATTGCTTATTAGTATAACTCCACCCCATCCCTCCTGAACTACTTAATCTCTCTCTTACTATAACACCACATTATCCCTCCTAACTTACTTTATCTATTCCTTCTCTCCTAACACCTACCTTCCACTTATACTCTTAACTACTCCTCTCAAGTAAACTATACCATTCCTATACTTTAACCTGTCTTCTTTTTTTACTTATTAACTCTATATCCTAGGGCTTTACAACTCTTCTTAGCAATATGTCTCTCACATCTAAAACTACACTAACCAAACTAATATTCTTATACATATGCTCTCTAGGCTTAACCACCATCTATCTCCTTACTTCTTATGAAACATCTAACTATTACCACTTCAGTTACTGTCGTAGACAAACAGCCTTCCAACATCCTATCCAAACTTATACTCATTTAAACATCACATGTACCCCCAACTACCTATTACCCAAATACCATCGACTTACACACATTAACTTCAATAATCCAAACATAAGGAGGATAAAATATCTAACCAACTTCTCCTGCAAACCATCATTTGAACTAAAAACACCAACTCTCAGCGATGGTGACATACATCCTAATCCAGGACCAACTGATAACTCCACTAATATACCTCATAACAACTCATACACTATCCCCTCAGTACTAACCACTGTTTCTAATGCCTTACTTATTGGACACCTCAATATCCGCAGTATTAACAATAAGATCGCTCATCTCCATGCCCTCCTTGATACTCACTCCTTTGACATTTTCTGTCTCACTGAAACTTGGCTAAAACCTAGTACTAAAGATAATGCAATACTTCCCCCTGGATATAACATATTGAGAATGGACCGCATACAATGTAAGGGTGGAGGAGTAGCACTTCTGTTTAAAAATGGAATAAAAATCACTGCACAACCTTCCAACCCACTAAAAGATGTTAAAACTGAGATCCTTACCTCTAAACTACAACTTAACCCTAATAAATCTATTTATATCATCTGTATCTACCTACCCCCTGGCAATAATTACACTACAATTGAGAATATCTTAAGTTGGATATCTTCTTCCTACCCACAAGAAACAATCATTTTAGGAGACTTTAACTGTGATTGTTCCTCTATTAATACAAATAATCCTTCATCTCACATTAATCTTCATGGCTTTACTCAGCTAATCAATAATCCCACAAGGATCAATAAACCCAATAACAAAGAAAGTATTTTAGATTGGATTCTTATTAACAAACAGCAACAAACATATTCAATAGGAACTTTGCCTGATGATGTAAGTGATCATTCCTTAACTTACATCATAAGACAAAAGAGTGACATTAATTACATCCCTACCTACAGGGTTTCATGTAGCAAGAAACACTTCAACCCATTATTATTCAAAAATGAATTAAAAGCCTGTAAATGGAATCTTCTAAAAACCCTAACCCTGGAAGATGCTATCGCATATTTCAATACCAAATTCCTATCAATCCTTGACCAACATGCTCCAAAATGATCTATCAGAGTTAAATCTAAACCTGCCCCCTGGCTGTCCAAAGAGACAAAACAAAAAATACTACTTAGGAATAAATCTTGGGCTAAATGGAGAAGTACAAAAACTACTTCAGAGCAACAAGCCTTTAGACAGTTAAGAAATAGCACTAAAAAAGCTGTTTTTACAGATAAAAAGAACTATTACTGTAAACTACAGCAAACTCATCATAACAACCCCAAAAGGTTCTGGTCAACCTTAAATTCACTCCTACACCCAGGCCACTCTAGTACACCTTCACCTTCAGGGCCCTAAAAGAATACCTCACATCAAACTGCCAATGCCTTCAACTCCTTTTCACAGACACTATTAATTCACTAGCAAGTCATCTCACAATAGACAAATCTAACCTTCCTACTGGTACATCTACTAATCTCCCTATATTTCAACTACAACCCATCTCTACTTCTTACATCCTAAAACTCATCCAAAAACTCAAACCTTGTACCCCATCTGCAGATCAGTTACCATCTGAATACCTTCAAAAAGCAACTGAAGAAGTTGCTTATCCCATATCTCTCCTTATAAATAGAACCATCAGTGAAGGTACCATCCCTGCTATCTGGAAAATTTCCCACATAATTCCTTTACATAAAGGAGGTAGCTCAAATGACTATTCTAACTATAGGCCTATTGCACTCTTATCACCCTTAACAAAAATTATGGAGAAATGTATTCATCATCAGCTAATGCACCACTTAACTCAATATAACTTACTAGCCAACTGCCAACATGGCTTTAGGCCATTTCATAGTACTACAACAGCTCTCCTATCTTTTACCGAGTGTATAAATAGAAACCGCAATAATAGTATTCTATCATCAGCACTCTTTATAGACCTGTCAAAAGCCTTTGACATGGTAAACCATAATATGCTCATAAAAACCCTTGAATCCCTCTCTCTAGATACCAAAGCTATTCAATGGTTCACTTCCTACCTTAATAACAGGCAACAGGCAGTTCTCTGGGATAATACACTTTCATCCCTTCTACCAGTCTCTCTTGGAGTCCCACAGGGGTCCATCCTAGGACCTCTCCTCTTCTCTTTATTCATAAATGACTTACATGCAGCAATACCTCAAGCTACATGTATTCAATATGCAGACGACTCAACACTCATATGCTCTGCTAACACCTCCCCTGAACTACAAACCCTAACACAGAATGTATTTAGCACAGTTGAGGCATGGTTCTTGAAACGCTGCCTCCTTTAGAGTGCCAGTAAAACCAAACTCCTGCTCTTTAAGCCTAATATTAAGTCTCCCCTCATAGACTTCTCTATTACTTCCAACAATGGCACACATATAGCCCCTGACTCTACCACTAAGCTATTAGGTATTATAATTGACAATAACCTCACTTTTGATAATCACATTAATAACACTATTAAAACTGTAAATAGAAAACTCGGCTCCTTATATAGAATTAAAACCTTTTTAACTCCACAGGCCAAAATCACACTTGCTCACTCTCATTTTATTTCTACTCTTCTTTATGCTTCATCCATATACACTAACCTAAAGAAAAATAACCTCACTAAACTAGCAAATGCATACTATAGCATTGCTAGATTTGCCACCGGAAACCCATTTAGAACTCACCACTGTCAGAATCTACAACAACTAGACTGGCTAGAACTAAAAAATACACTATTACTCTCCCAACTTACCTTTGTTCATAGGATATTTTACCACCAAAAAATACCCCTATACTTTCTGACCTTATTTCTCCCTATTCTAACCTAAATTCTTTACGCTCCTCTAATAAACTTCTTGTTAAGTTAAGCAAGTCCAATAACATAGCAGGTGACTCACTTTTCTCCAACACCATAGGTAAATACTGGAATCTTCTACCGACCACTCTAACTTCTACCTTGTCACCCTTCCTCTTTAAACAAAAGCTCAAACAACATCTAAAAACACTCTGGCTATGCCCATGCATCAATCCTGACTAATCTTATGATTCTACTAATTACTCTTCTCTGAATCACCCTCTCTCACCTCTCTCTACTCACTCTCCTTGAGTAGACATTCTCAAAATCACCCTTGTTAATTAGCCTCTGTTATGAATTTATATAGAACTCTCTATGGTTTATACTTACTTAATTAATTAGACTCTTCATGAATGTTTTACTAAAGTATAACTCCCCTATCTTGTACTGTAAAGAAAATTAGAGTAAGTGTCCTTCCTAATATATATTTTCAACTACTATAATCTAGATTAAACTTTATTTCTGTTGGTATTTTACTAACTACTTACTTTCTTTATGTAAATGACTTGTTTGTACT
The DNA here is from genome assembly GCF_019279795.1 of Protopterus annectens. Lineage (NCBI taxonomy): Eukaryota > Metazoa > Chordata > Ceratodontiformes > Protopteridae > Protopterus > Protopterus annectens. The sequence goes on from NC_056737.1 coordinate 1,342,431,569, forward strand.
AACTTCAATGTGGAGCTTTTCTCCCCGGGCCTCTGCTGAAAATGGAAATGTATCCAGTTGGACTAGCCCGGTAAACAAATGTAAAATAAAATAAAAAAAAAAATAAAATAAAAGGACCTAACTTGACATACACTAAATTAGTTGTATATATATTCTTTAGGAGATGAACAAAGGATGCAGGAAATTCAAATAGCATTAGGGTTTTGAATAAACAGTCCCGATTTAGGGAATCAAAGGCTTTCTCTATATCTAAGCCAATTATGAGTGTTTATTTATTTTTTTATTAACATAATCTATCAGAGAAATTATCCTTTTAATATTGTCGTGTGTGTGTCTATGATATATAAATCCAGTTTGATCGTTATTTATTGTTTTGGATAGTGATATTTTCATTCTGTTAGTTAATATTGTCATAAATATCTTATGGTCATTATTCAATAATGATATAGGTCTATATGAGGTACAGAGGTTTGGGGGTTTGTTTTCCTTTAGGATTGGTGTGATTAAGGAATATCTCTAAGAGGGAAGTATTAAAGCTTCTGACTGATGCTAAGTGAAACTTGCTGTAGTGAATTTTAGTCTTCTGTTAAGTACAAACTTGCAGTTTTAAAAGTACCGTATTTTCATTTTTTCTGTTTCCTAATTGTGTGTTTCTGAACAGTGTGCTGTGTGTCTCTCTGCAGTTATTTTGCTATAAGAGTGGGTGGTGTTATCACTTCTTTGTTATCTGATATTTAATAGCCTAGAGGGATTCCTCTGTACTTTAAGTGCAAGCCACAAAGTTTGAGAAATCATTTTATGCTCAACTCCTGAGAGACTTGCTTGGCTACAAACATCTGCATTACAAGCTGAAGCTAAGTGAAACTTGTTGTAGTGAATTTTAGTTGTCTGTTAAGTGCAAACTTGCAGTTTTAAAAGTACTATATTTAATTTTTTTCTGTTTCCTAATAGTGTGTTTCTGAACATTGTGCTGTGTGTCTCTCTACAGTTAGTTCCTCTCCCTCACTCCCTGCTCCAGTGTTGGGATTAGTGGGATTAGTGTTGGTGGCTTTAGAATTGCCCGCCCCTCCTGTAAGTCTGCATTAGAACACTCCTCCTGGGTCCATCTCATTTACTCACTTATCCGAGTACAGTTAGATCATATTCTGAGTCTAGTGTTCACTCTGCTTAATACAGAGAGAAGATTTGAGAAGGCCAGTCCACTTAGGTTCTTCCTTCCTCTCTTCTTGCACTTAAAAAAAAAAATTGTAACTGTTATTCTAAGTCTTTTGGTTTAAGCACTTTGGCTTCATATAGGCTGTTTTACATTAAGAAGGTTTGTGGTCTGCACTGTTGTTGCAGGACAGGTAGCTTACATCCTTCTAAGCTGGGAATTGCTGATTGAAGACTCAGTGTCTGCTATTCTAAAAGTGTATTAGTTCTGGCTTAAGCACTTGGGCTTCAGGCCAGTTATTTTACATTAAGAAGGTTTGTGGTCTGCACTCTTGTGGGAGGAGAGGGTGGATTCTGCCCTTCTGAGCTGGGGATTTCTGATCACAGGCTTATTGTGACTGCTTATTTGAACTGTTTCTTTCTGAAATTGGTGTGCCTTGTTGCTGTAGCATAGACCAGATTCAGGCCTGCTGAATGTAGCTTTGTTTGTATAACTTGAGTACTGATCCAGGCCATCTTTTTTTGGAGAAGGTTCCTCTGCACCCTAATTAGCAGGGGTGTACAGTTAGAACTTGTCTGATAGAAGACTGCTGGAACAGGGCTCAATTTTGAGCTTTTTTCTGGTTAATTGGGTAACTTGTTTAAGTCGGTTTGTTTTCTATTGTTTTATATATATATATATATATATATATATATATATATATATATATATATATATATATAAATATAATTGCACTTTATTCATCTGCTTTTACTGTATTTGTATTTCTTCCTACTTTATTATGGGGGCATTGATTACAACTCTGATCTGCAATATATAACAATTAGTATCCTTTTCTGTGCTTTTAAACAGTTTTTTAGTGTATCTGCTTTATTTTCTGACAAAAAAATATATATATATATATATATATATATATATATATATATATATATATATATATACTTGCTTCCTCCCTTTCTAAGCTAGTATAGTCCAGTTTTCAGGTTAGTGCTGAATTCAGGGCTGTGTTACAAATCTCTGTGTTTGCCCATACCTTACTTGGATAGAAGGAAGTTTCTCTGTTCACCTGTAAGAGAGGGGAGCTTTGAGCAGCCTATCTGTCCCTGGAGGAGTGGTGTCAGCCCAGAAATTAGTAGTTTATTGGCCATTTTGGGCTAATTTCTATCTCTTTAATTTCCCTGCTATAAATACCGTATCTGCCCGGTTTTGAGTGCTGGGTAGTGCCAGTTAGCTAGGGTAAAACTATTCCCAGCTCCACAAAGTCTCCTCTTCAATTTTTCCCTTGGAACTAGACACACTTTCAACTTAAGCACTCAAGCCATTAATTTCTCATCCCTGGCACTTTCTCAGAACATATAGCAAGCACTTATAAACCCTAGCACTAGACCCTCCTGTACTGTACAGAAGGACAAGGCTCTCTATTCGACCTTACCAGCCATCCAGTAAAACAGTTCACTGTACCTATCCAGGCATGTCCAAAGGGCAGTTTCAGGTGTACTCTCCAGTCCAACTGGTGAATCTGGGCATTTTGAGACAATGTTACAACTGCCTCATTTACACAGACAACCCCCTCCTCCAACCACCAACCACTAATACATGCGAGAGATGCAGTTATACAGCCAAACTAGAGGCTAAGTTCTCTCAACCCAAGACTTGATCAGACAGTCAAGAGGAGAAGGGAAATACTTGCATCACACCACCAGTCTTACACAGACCCATTAAACCAGCACTGGCAAAAAACACACATAAATACATGAAAACATACTCGGAGGCTCTAACTAAAAATCTGCAAAACTAACAGAGACTTCCAAAACAAACATCCAAGCAACCTCCACCCCCCCCAACACAAACCATGAAACACATACTTCACAAAACCAGTGTGCCATGCAATCACAGCCCTTAAGGCAAAATAACATACCCAACATACTAGTAATAGGTGACTCTATAGTCAGGCACACTAACGTCCCACTCACTAGGCTGAATAAGGAGAAGGTTACTGTTAGCTGCCTGTCAGGTGCCAGGATCTGCCACATAACACAAGCACTCAGGTCACTCCAGAACAAGTACAAATATGATTCTGTCATTGTCCATGTTGGTGTGAATGACCTGAGCCATACCTCCCTGTACTACATGAAGAGAGACATGGAAGAGCTCTCTGATCAAGTAGCCTAGGCCGGTATGACCCTGACCCTGAGTAGCATCCTGCCCTCACCAAGAATGATACCACGGTATAAAGAAAAAAATCTCAATTTCAACAATTGGCTAAGTTTCTGGTGTCATTCAAAGGGTCTGTCTGCCTGGGATGACATGCTCAATAAGCCACGCTGCTTCACTAGAGACGGCTTGCACCTGTCACCCTTAGGCTTTCGAATACTGGCCAAGGCTCTTGCCACCCCCATAGTGCCTTTTTTAGGCAAAGCTCAAAAGACAAACCCACTGCCATAAATAGCATAAGTAACAAAAAACTGAGGGTAATGCTACTCAATGCCAGAAGTCTAAACTTCAAAATGCACGCACTCGAGGCACTCCTCAGTATGGAGAAAATCGATATATGTGCAGTAACAGAAACCTGGTTTAAGGCTCCAGAGAGCACCCCAGCACTACCAGGCTACAACTCATACCATACATTTCGGCCACAGAACCCAAAACGAAATACAAAAATCTGGGGTGTATCCATATTCATCAAGGATACTCACACATCCAGGTTAGTGGCACAGCACGATGCTTCAGAGATCATCCACGTGCAACTAACAATGGGCAAAACTGCAATTCAAATTGTAGCTTGCTACAGATCACCCACCATGTCCCAGGACCCCCATTCCACATTTCTGGAAACATAAAGGTCCTACCAAACACCTTAATATTGGGTGATTTCAATTACCCAAACATTAACTGGGAGAACTACTCAAATACTAACTCCCTTGACCAACTTTTCCTAGAACTTATAAACTCAAACACCCTGGTTCAACTGGTCAACACTCCTACCAGAGGTGACAACATATTGGATCTGGTTGTCACCTACATGGGTGACCGGTGTTCCACACCAAAGGTCAACCACTTGCTGGTTAGATCTGACCATAAACAAATCACTTTGGATATCCATATTCCGCCCCCACCCCTGGACAAGAAAACCACCATGAAAAACTTTTCAAAAGTAAACTTCACGTTACTTAAGACTGAGGTGGAAAGTTTCAAAGCCCCCATGCTGAAAGATAACACTGTCCAAGCTGCAAAATCCTTTACTAATGCATTCTATGGGCAGCTACAAGAATGCATGGATAATGCCATCCCAAGCAAAACCATGACTCACTCCTCCAAGAAAAGAAAACCAATCTGGTGGACTCCTGCCATAAACAAGCTATACAATAGAAGGAGGAAACTAGTACAGAGAAAAGTAAAATCCCAAGAAGGGAAGACATACCTGATTAGTATCAGCAAGAAACTACGATCCCTCATAAAATCATCAAAGGCAAGTTTTGAAAGACAAATTGCCAAGGACTCCAAAGATAACCACAAGGCATTCTTTAGCTATGTCAAGAATCTAAGTGGCAATGCTCAGATCTGCTCAGAGTTAGTGCAGAATGGTACAAAATACATTGAACCGACTGATATTGCCAACATCCTGGCAGACAGGTTCAGCACAAACTTCACCCCCCTTTCACCCCCAAAAGGGCCCATAACCATACCAGAAGAATGTACAGTCCCTGAAATCACAGACACTCAAGTTAAAACAGCCCTCTTCAAAGCCAAGAACACAGATTCAGTGGGACCGGATGGTGTTCCAGGCTGCGTCCTGCACAAGCTCAAAGATGAAATAACCCCTCACCTAAACACACTGTTCAAACTCAGCCTCTCTACAGGCTACATACCCCTAGAGTGGCGCACAGCAACGGTTATTCTGCTCCACAAAGGTGGAGCCACAACAGACCCTGGGAACTATCGCCCTATAGGCCTGACTAGCTTGGTCTGCAAGGCTATGGAGCGCATCATCATGGAACTCATTAACAGAGACATTGGGAACCTCCAAACACTGGACCCTACCCAGTTTGGCTTTGTTAAGGGCAGAGCATGCCTCCTAAACCTGGTGGACTTCTTTGAGACAGTTACCAAGGCTATAGATGAGGGAAAGGTGGTACACACAGCCTACCTAGACCTCGCTAAGGCCTTTTACACCATTCCCCATTCTGGTATTATAGACAAGTTCACCAGCCTGAAAATAAACCCCTACATCACAAGATGGGTTGCCAACTGGCTCATAGACAGAACCCACATGGTGAGAGTTGCGGGAGCTAGGTCCAACTCTAAACTGGCTACAAGTGGCGTTCCCCAGGGCTCAGGGCCCCTCCTGTTCGGCATATATTTCTCAGAGGTACAGGCAAGAACAGGAGGACTATGGCTGACCAAGTTCGCAGATGACTGCAAACTAGGGGCTATAATTGACTCTCCAGCTGGCACAGACATCCTCCAAAAGGGTCTCACTGAGACGGATACCTGGTGTCAAAATCATGGCCTCAAGCTAAATGCCAAAATAGTAATCCCCTTTGGAAAAAACAAAATACCCACAAACTACCACATAGGTAATAGTCCCCTAAATACGGAAGATGTAATAAGGGATCTGGGGACCCAAGTAGAGAGTAATCTCACCTTTGATAATCACATTGCCAAAATGGTTAGAAAATCCTTCTACATCACCCACCTAATCACAAAAGGGTTCGCATCCAAATCAAAAGAGGTCATTGTGCCCCTCTGCTCATCCCTCATCAGACCCATCGTACAGTACAACGCCCCATTTGGGATGTACCTTACAAGACAGCTGCTACAGCTGGAAAGACCACAGAAGTACCTCACCAAGAGGATCATTAGCCTCAAACAGATGCGCTATGCAGCTCGACTGAAGAAACTCCAGTTGTACTCGGTTGTATACCGCATACTCGGCTTTGTTAAGGGCAGATCTTGCCTCTTAAACCTAATTGATTTCTTTGAAACCGTTACCAAAGCCATAGATGAGGGCAAGGTAGTCCACACAGCCTACCTGGACCTTGCAAAAGCCTTCGACACAATACCCCACTCGGGCATCATAAATAAGCTTACCAGCTTAAATATCAACCCCTATATCACAAGATGGGTTGCAAACTGGCTCAGGGATAGAACCCACATGGTCAGAATCGCAGGTGCCACATCTGAATCCAAACCAGTTACAAGTGGCGTCCCACAAGGCTCAGTTCTGGGACCTCTCTTATTGTATATATACTTCTCTGAGGTTCAGGCTAACACGGGGGGACTATGGCTGACAAAGTTCGCAGATGACTGCAAACTGGGAGCCATAATCAACTCTCCAGCTGTCACAAGCATCCTCCAAAAGGGTCTCACGGAGACGGATGCTTGGTGCCAGAACCACGGCCTCAAGCTAAATGCTAAAAAGTGCATAATCACCCCTTTTGGGATAAACAAAGTGCCCACAAATTACCACATAGGTGGTAATCCATTAAGTATGGAAGAAGTAATTAGAGATTTGGGGACCAACGTAGATAGTAATCTCTCCTTTGATAATCACGTTGCCAAAGTGGTTAGAAAGACCTTCTATATAGCCCACCTTATCATAAAAGGGTTCGCATCTAGATCAAGAGAGGTCATTGTGCCCCTCTACTCGTCACTCATCAGGCCCATAACTGAATACAATGCCCCTTTTGGGATGTACCTTACCTGACACCTGCAGCAACTGGAGAGACCCCAAAAGTACCTCACCAAGAGGATCATGGGCTACAAACAGATGTCCTATGCAGCTCGATTAAAGAAACTCCAGCTCTACTCAGTTGCTTACCGCCTACTCAGAGGCGATCTTTGCCTGACGTACAAAGCCATGTCTAACCCAGAATTAATGGACATGCTCCACCTCAAAAAAATCCAAATCCCTTAGAGCTACACACTCCAGGGACTTAAACCTCAGCACAAAAATAAATAGGACATGCTGGAGGGACAGATTCATTTCCCAGAGGCTCCCCTCACTCTGGAATAGAATACCAATACATGTTAGACATAGCCCCTCGCTGACCCTCTTCAAGCGAAATCTGGACGCGTGGATGGTAAATCGCAAATTCACCCTTGGGATCTCTTCTGTGTCCCTGCTCGACAGAGGCACAGTAAACTAATCTTAAAGGGCTACCTTCTGTGACCTACTATACAGAGGCACAGTAGGCTAATCTAATAGGGAGGTGAAAGCCAATTACACTCGGGTTAGGCTTATAAATGCCCTAGGGCAGATAGCGTAGTGTCTACCTATGAACCTATGAACCTACTCAGAGGTGATCTCTGCCTGACATACAAGGCCATGTCCAACCCAGAATTGATGGACATGCTCCACCTAAAGAAAACCTTATCCCCTCGAGTCACATGCTCTAGGGATCTAAACCTCACCACAACAATAAATAGGATGTGCTTGAGGGATAGATTCCTGTCCCAGAGACTTCCCATGCTTTGGAACAAGATCCCAATCTACATTAGGCAGAGCTCCTCACTAACACTCTTCAAAAGAAACCTTGACGAGTGGATGGGAAACAGAAAATTTACCTCAGGGATCACTTCAGTGGCTCTGCTGGACAGAGGCACAGGGAACTAATCTAAGGGGGCGGCGAAAGCCAACACATTCTAGCTAGGCTTATAAATGCCTTCGGGCAGATAGCCTAGTACCAACCTATGAACCTATGAATTGCTAATTGTTTTATGGAAGAGAGATAGCATCTTTGAAGGAAAAAGTTTATATATTTCCATAATTATGCCATCTATACCTGGAGCTTTATTATTTTTACCCTCTTTTATTGTATCTGTAATTTCTTTGTAGGATATGGGTGCTTGCAGATCTAGTTTTATTTTTTTCTGTTTTTTTATATTAGAACATTTTTCATTTAGATTTAATTGATTGATATGTATATTTTCTTTTTAGAAATGTTCCATATGGTGATTTCTATAGGCATCAACAATGTCACCTATATACGAGATATTTTTCCATTTCTTTTCATGGAAGATACTTTTAATGTTATTAGCTTTTGATTGTATTTTGATTCTTGTGGATAAATTATGTAGATATTTGGGAGAAGTAGCCAATGTATTAATTTTTAGCTTATCTAAAGCTAAACTAGTTTTATGTGTTAGAATTTTGTTGTATTTATTGTATAATACTTCTATTTTCTTTTTCATCGCCAAATGATTTTGATTTTTTTCAGCTTTTACTGACAAAAGTTTGGATTGTAGATCTAATAATTCAGAATCCCATTCTCTGATTGTTTTTATACCAAGTTAGGGTTTTACCATATATGTAAGCTTTTAATGAGTCCCATATCATTATTTTATTTATCTCTGTGGTGTAATTAATATCTAGGAAGAACTGTAGTTCAGATAATAACCAGGGTTTGAACTCTTTAATTTTAGTTATATATGCTGGAATTTGGGAGTTAAAGATTAATGGTTTGTACCCATTTTGAAGTTTTAGTATCAATGAATTGTGGTCTGAGAAGGAGCAAGGAGTGATACAGAAACTAATGATTTTAAAGTTTAAGTCATGGGCAGCAAATACTTTATCTATTTTAGTTTGGGTACCAAATCTGTGATCTTGATGGGAAACCAACAAAGATTTATCTTCTTTAAATTTGAAAGTATCTACAAGATGAAATGCTTCTACCCACTTGTTTAAAGCTTTTGATACAGCAGATGTACGCAGCGGTCTTTTATTTGTGGTTTCAGAAATATCAAATATACAGTTAAAATCTCCTCCTAATATTAAGTTGCCTTTATAATTATTGGAAATGAAATCCAAGTGTTTTTTAACAGTTCCTGTTCCAATGCCTGGGAACCAGTACAGATTGCCTAGGGTCCATATTCTGTTATTATATTTAACTATTACTAATGCCATAAGGCGTTCTTTATCTTCATACTTATAAATGATTTCTGAGTTAATCACATTTATTTTTCATAAAATTGTTACCCCTTTTGTCTTTGTCATAAGTGGATTGAGTCAATATCATATATTCCTTAGGATTCCATTTGTAATTGTCATTTGTTTTGAAATGAGTTTCTTGAAGGAAGACAATTTGTAGTTTGTTCAGTTTTAAATATTTCAGTAGATTTGATCTCTTGCTAGGATTGTTTAAGCCATTGGTATTTAAAGATAAAAAAGTTAAATCCATCTTAGGTTATTTAGACTATGTATTTTTTATTTTATTGTGAAGATTAAACATTTTCCTCTGATAACTATAAAGTATATGTTTGAGCTTTTAAAGGAAATTATCAGTTTTATACTTTGAGTGTTTACCAGTAAAGTAACATTTTGGTCAGGCATACTAAAATGTTTTTGTGAAATAAATTTAAATTAATAAATGTTAACAAAACTAATCTCCGCACTAACCATGGAATGAAAATCATTCCTAATCTGATGGATAAACCTAAATCCATCAGATTATCAATCGTACCTTGACAATCCAGAACATCTAAGCTCCATAAATTGAGTTATCATATGGAGAATATTTGTAATAGGAATAAGCAATATTTATATTACTTTGAACAGATATAATACTATTGTAGATTAGACAGAATTCTAATACAATATAAATGTCTACTTATTGTATAAGCAATTAATATTTACATGAAAGATAGATGAAAAGCAATTCAATCATAGTAAAGAAGGATGTATCATATATAAAACCTCAGTAAAAGATTATAGTGCACAGTTATTTAACATATTCACCCTTGCTGATGAAGTCTTTCAAAACTTATTACTTAATATAAATTGAAGGTAATAATATCTCTACCTAATGTTTATAATACAATGTATTTACTGGATATATCAGAAGTTAAATTTCATTGTTTGCCAACATTTAAGTAATCACTTTGTTTGTTGCTAACTTATGTAAACCATCAAGTTTGTTTTATGTGAACATTGATAAAATTGCATCCCTCGTCCCCCCATTTCCTACAAATAAGGATTTCCATGTATGTCATTTCTTATAAAATGAGTGAAATTATAGGTTAAAAACAACAAATTCACTTATTGTGACATCCCTAGTCCAGGCTTCTATTCTTTCCCTGGAATAACTTTGTCAGTTTGATGTCATGTATAGACATTAGTTACCTTGGTAACCACTTAAGTATTATATATGGTCAAGATGGGTTACAAAAACTACAATTCACGTTAAAGCAATTACATGACTTATGCATATTTACTTATATAGGAAAATCATCATGCTTCCCCTTGATGTTAATATAGTGTATGTCATTTATGACAAGTTAAGACAGTAGTGTAATTATACACAAGCCCATGTTATTAAATCCTGTCTTTAATATCTAAATTCAGCAGACTGCTTCATCTTATATGACGATTATATATTTTATGTCTAGATTTACTAAAATCAAACATTACATAACTACTGAATGTATTTTTTTGGGGGGGGGGCTTTTGCTTAGTTATTTGAGAGACCACAAGCTGTAATCTTATTCTTAGCTCCTTCCAACCATGTTTATACAGTCCATAGACTTTAAATTATGAGACCCTTCTAGTTTCTTATTTGTTATATTTCCGTACTTACATACACACATATCAGTACTTCATGCATGGGCAACAATGCCCATCCAGTTTTTCCAGAATACCATTTACTAGTTAATGTGGTATGTTTCCAGGCTGTTCTTAAAATATCCAAACCAATATTTGTCTTGTTCCATTTTACCAGCCTATTCCATGCAATGGTCACTCTGCCAGTGAACCACTCAACACGCCTTCCATTCCCATGGATATTTCCACAAAGGAAATCTGATGACTCTCTAGCACTTCCCGGCAACCCCAAACACCCTGAGAATCAGTTATCTCCATATGCCCAACACGTCTGAGGAAGCTAACCTTCCAGATCACTGCACAGTCTTTCACAATAACTCAGACTTCCACTCTTATGTAAGTCCTTAATGTGTTTGAACCAAAATACATTTTAAAAATAAATTGCACTTATTATTATTACTTTTTTTAATCAAGAATCAACTTAATGAGCTAAACGAAGTGTTGGGAGACCATCAATATGTGTATATGTGGTTTAAAACAGCCTCTTTATTATATATATATATTTTTTTATTTTAAACCAAAAACTTCTTTGCCGAGAATCATACTGGAGGCTCCTCAGAGCCATTAAGCATTATAGTCAGTCTGTCTCCGCTACCATAGCAACCTGAGACCATCTGTTTCTGTTAATGTGTCTGCATACTGCATACCAGAGGCTCACAATGCACCCGAAGCAAAGCTTCACTTCACTGCAGCTTCAAACCTAAATTCCCTCCCTTTCAGTGAGACAGCAGCCAGGAAAAGAACAGAGAGCAAACAGATAAAAAATAAAACCTCCCAACAAGTCGCCACAACAAGAGATAACACATTCTTCCAGCCTTCCCTCCTCTCACTCATCAGATATATAAACAAACTATTCTCTGCCAAAATATCCCAAATCACAGTTTTATCTACCCCCTTCCTCTGGATCCAGGCTAAAACACTAAATGTCTCTTCCTAATACACAAGCATCAGTAAACCTCGATCAGAAGCCGCAACCCACAGCTTTCTGGAGATGAAATCGGCAACATACAACAGTTGCCAGACACAGCTGCATCCACACACACCATGTCAGGCTTAATGAAACAGCTCTTGAAGCTATAATACCTGCCATAATTGATATTAACTATGTTTAGACATTTCCTAACATTGTCAAGAATCAATTTATGAGAATCTCCAAGTTATGTGATGACATTATGGAAAGAAATACACAGTTTAATACCGAGTGATTTACTTTTAGACAGGGGTTATCCGTATGACATGATAGAAAATATGAGATATGATACGCTCATTATGAGTGACTCAAGTGTCAATACTACTAATATTACAGATGACTATCACAATACTATTACTAACAAAAGACAATTTAACAATAGGTCTACCTTTGGGATATATTCTAATCATACTAATAGGAAAGTACCTTTTGTTACTAGATACACAAATGATATTAAATATACTACAGAAATCATAAAGAAAAATTGGGATGTGATGCTTATAGATCGAGATACCAGCAATATAGTGGGTACAAAACCCATTTTTAGATATAGGAATAGTAAGAACCTTAAGAGGCTACTATGTATTGAAAAAGTTAAGATAAATCCTATGGTTAGGAATGGACAACTACAGACCTATGGTACTTTTCCATGCACTAGATGCAATATGTGTAAATTTATTACCAGTGAATATCAATTTATTGTTCCTGAGTTAAATCACACATACAGCCTTAATTTTCATGCTACATGTAACACCATGAATTTGGTATATTTAGCCACTTGTACCAAATGTAATGCATACTATGTGGGACTCACTTCAAGAAGACTGAAAGATTGCATCTATAACCATACTTATGATATAAGAAAAATGAATCTAACAAATGCTCTAGCTAAACATGTAAGCTTGTATCATGACCACACTTTTAAATTTAGGGTCTTACAAATAATGAAATCTGTTAAGAAAGGTGGTGATAGAATTATTTAGAGAAGGCTGAACTGGAATGGATTTTGAAATTGAGATCTCATACTGAACCTGGACTTAATTGTGCTGTTAGTATAAAACCTGTATTAATTGCACATAGATAACCATCTAGTACACATATATATTCTCAGCACAATTTAGTATTAGTTAAATGTTAGATGACTATTCCAGTTTATATGTTTATATATTTACATATATATTTCATTCTTTATGTTTTTTATGTTTTAGTTATATAACAATTATATTATATTATTTGTCACATAGTTATGACCAATTAACTATCATGATAGCCTATAGTATTGAATACATTTTTATACATATATACAAAATTTTCGGTGTTTCTAATTGTTTGGTTTTATTTTATTTTATATTTTACATTTCATATTTATTTTCATATATGTTTTATGTGCTTATGAATTACATATATATTGATATATATGCCTTTGTGCATATATATTTTTAATATATTTTCACATTCACATATATTTCTATTTGGTTTTAAGGAATATAAATGATTAATTGATTGATTGATAAAGACAAGTAGCTCATTAATTGGATGTGAGTTATATATAAAAGCAGATGTATTTAGTTTTATTTTAAAAACCTGAGGAAGCGTACTTGGATGTACGTGAAAGCGCTTGTTTGATATATACTCCGAATAAATCTTGTTTGTTCATCATCGTGGAGGTCTCTGCTTGTTTTATCCTGTGAACAGTTTCCATATTTCTAGTGGAGATCCTTGGATGGTAACTTTCCTGTTGTTCCTGATACTTCTGTGTTTCTTGGGATTTTGTTACCAACACACGATGGACAATCCAGCAGTGGAGCTTGATTATAATCCGAATTCGAAAACTTCAGTTAACAAGTGGAATGATATTATTCACCAACAAGAAAACCCTTTGCTAAATATGGACTTACATTTACCAGTTCCTAACATTACAGGTACTGTGGTTGATTTTAAAGAGTTCTTTAACTGCTTAAGAGACCTTGAAAATAATCTATATAAACTGCATAGGCTAATATGGCAAAGAAGACACCTAGAAGCATGTCTTCATTTTCAGATTATACCTCGAGGCATGCAAGTTCTTTGCATGCCCACCTATGGAGACAGTCATCCCATACTGTTGAAAAAATGGCAAGAACTCAATATAAGTTTTAGTAAACAATATATTAATCTTTTAATTGATTACTTCACCCCTATTGAAAAAGAGTTAGCGACTAAAGTGGAGACTCTGCATAGGGATCTGCTTAGTCGCTTTAAAGGTGAAGCATACAATAAGAAAATTGATGCCATGTACATACAGGTTACTGCATTTAGTGATAGACTACAACAACAAAAATATAAAAAACTTCAGAGAGACTATCGGGATTTCTTATCCGGACAGATTATTTTTGCCTGGCCGAGAACACAATATCAGACTAATGATCAAGAAACTTCATCTGTTGCCATTAATAAACAACCACATATGAATGACATCACCACCTTAAATATCACATCCACTGACATTGCCCCTTTAAGTTTAACATCACCTGAAGAGATTGCAGTATTGAATAATACAGAAATGACGTCAACAGAAGGAGACACACGAGCTGACAATATGGTAGCAATGAATACGCCACCTCCGAATCAAGAAGGACTAAGAAGTTCAGATTTTATGAATGCTATAGGTGGAACAAGACCTAAAGTAAATTCAGCTACTATTCGTAGTGGTTTTTTACCACTTCCAGTACAATACCGCACACAAGCTCGGATGAGATCGAACAGCAGAGGCAGAAGAAAAAGAAAGTTTTCGGAAGAAACAACAGAGGTAAGGAGAAGACAAAGGAACTAAATGAATTAGTGTTTAATCTTTCAAGCCATGTATTAACTGACAATGAGAGGAGCCTTTTAAACAAAGGCCTCTCGTTTATTCCATCACAGACTAGTAATCTTGCAGAAATTTTAATCAACTTACGTTTATTTGCAAGAACTGTGTCTTTGAAGCTTTACTATAAGGATATTCATGAGGTGGACATCAGTATTGAACATCGTTTCAGGAGAAAAAGTGCGTTTGTACCTGAATTTCCATTTAACATTGATTGTTTTATACAACTATGTGAGAAGGACTTTTATAAATATTTTTCAGATTCTACACTTAGAAACAAGAATAAGAATGTTTTTTATAATTTAGATGTTGATGAACGGTGTTCTTTGTTAGCCTTGTCTCAAGATTCTAGCTTAACTATAAAACCAGCAGACAAGGGAGGAGGATTGGTATTAATGGACACCACCTTTTATACAGGCTTAATGTCTACTATGTTAAATGATAAAGAAAAATATGAGCTGATAGACAATAAGAGACTAGTTAAAATAGTGAACATTGTCTATGATACAGTATATGATCTACTTATGTGTAGACAGATAACGAAATATTTGTATGATTATTTCCTAATAGAAGAACCTTTAGTTCCACTTATAAAGGGACTTCCTAAGATGCATAAAGGTATCTTTCCCCCTCCTATACGCCCCATAGTGGCAGGTGAAAAATGGGTCACTGAGAACATTTCACGCTATTTGGAATTTAAATTAGGACCAATAGTTAGAAGTTTACCCACAATAGTGAAAGACACCTACCAGTTGCTAAATGATTTACATCTCTTAGTAGAAAATGATAATATGCCATCTTCCTTTTTATTGGCATCGTTAGATGTTAAAAATTTATTCGCAGCTATTCCAAACGAATATGGTATTGAAGCTGTGAGAGAACTGTTACATAGTAATGACACTTTAGATAAGGATTTACAATTGCTCATATGTACTTTGTTAGATATGGTATTAAATAATAACTTGTTTTCTTTTCAAGATGATTTATATATACAGACATGGGGGGTTGCGATGGGCACCCCCTGTGCTAATTCTTATGCGAATCTGGTTATGTATCATTGGGAGTCTCAATATTTATTTAATAGCAGTTTTATGGACAATATTATTTTATACAGACGTTTTGTTGATGATATACTTATTATTTGGAGGGGTGACTATATGTCACTGGAACAATTGGTTAACTATCTTGAGTCTACGACTGATTTTCTAAGATTCACCTTAGAATCATCATCTAGTAGGATAGACTTTTTGGATATTACTATCTCTAGAGATGTAGAAGGCATGCTATCTACTACATTATATAGAAAACCATGTTGGAAAAATGCATTATTGCAATTCAACAGCATGCATCCACGATTTATTTTTCCTAACATTGTCAAGAATCAGTTTATGAGAATCTCCAAGTTATGTGATGACATTATGGAAAGAAATACACAGTTTAATACCCTGAGTGATTTACTTTTAGACAGGGATTATCCGTATGACATGATAGAAAATATGAGATATGATACGCTCATTATGAGTGATTCAAGTGTCAATACTACTAATATTACAGATGACTATCACAATACTATTACTAACAAAAGACAATTTAACAATAGGTCTACCTTTGGGATATATTCTAATCATACTAATAGGAAAGTACCTTTTGTTACCAGATACACAAATGATATTAAATATATTACAGAAATCATAAAGAAAAATTGGGATGTGATGCTTATAGATCGAGATACCAGCAATATAGTGGGTACAAAACCCATTTTTAGATATAGGAATAGTAAGAACCTTAAGAGGCTACTATGTATTGAAAAAGTTAAGATAAATCCTATGGTTAGGAATGGACAACTACAGACCTATGGTACTTTTCCATGCACTAGATGCAATATGTGTAAATTTATTACCAGTGAATATCAATTTATTGTTCCTGAGTTAAATCACACATACAGCCTTAATTTTCATGCTACATGTAACACCATGAATTTGGTATATTTAGCCACCTGTACCAAATGTAATGCATACTATGTGGGACTCACTTCAAGAAGACTGAAAGATTGCATCTATAACCATACTTATGATATAAGAAAGATGAATCTAACAAATGCTCTAGCTAAACATGTAAGCTTGTATCATGACCACACTTTTAAATTTAGGGTCTTACAAATAATGAAATCTGTTAAGAAAGGTGGTGATAGTCAGAATTATTTAGAGAAGGCTGAACTGGAATGGATTTTGAAATTGAGATCTCATACTGAACCTGGACTTAATTGTGCTGTTAGTATAAAACCTGTATTAATTGCACGTAGATAACCATCTAGTACACATATATATTCTCAGCACAATTTAGTTTTAGTTAAATGTTAGATGACTATTCCAGTTTATATGTTTATATATTTACATATATATTTCATTCTTTATGTTTTTTATGTTTTAGTTATATAACAATTATATTATATTATTTGTCACATAGTTATGACCAATTAACTATCATGATAGCCTATAGTATTGAATACATTTTTATACATATATACAAAATTTTCGGTGTTTCTAATTGTTTGGTTTTATTTTATTTTATATTTTACATTTCATATTTATTTTCATATATGTTTTATGTGCTTATGAATTACATATATATTGATATATATGCCTTTGTGCATATATATTTTTAATATATTTTCACATTCACATATATTTCTATTTGGTTTTAAGGAATATAAATGATTAATTGATTGATTGATAAAGACAAGTAGCTCATTAATTGGATGTGAATTATATATAAAAGCAGATGTATTTAGTTTTATTTTAAAAACCTGAGGAAGCGTACTTGGATGTACGTGAAAGCGCTTGTTTGATATATACTCCGAATAAATCTTGTTTGTTCATCATTGTGGAGGTCTCTGCTTGTTTTATCCTATGTTTAAACAGAATAATAATGACATTTGTACAAGCTGCCTGACACGGCTGCATCCACGCACACCATATCAGGATTGATCAAACAGCACTTGAAGCT
This sequence comes from Protopterus annectens, assembly GCF_019279795.1. Taxonomy (NCBI): domain Eukaryota; kingdom Metazoa; phylum Chordata; order Ceratodontiformes; family Protopteridae; genus Protopterus; species Protopterus annectens. Next base: position 1,342,449,141 of record NC_056737.1, read on the forward strand.
ATGATACCTGCCATAATTGATATTAACTATGTTTAGACAGAATAATAATGACATTTGTACTAGCTGCCAGACACAGCTGCATCCACGCACACCATATCAGGATTGATCAAACAGCATTCGTAGCTGTGATATCTGCCATAATTTATATTAACTATATTTAGACAGAATAATGATGGCATTTGTACTAAGAGCTGCTACTATTATTTAAGCAGGATATACATGACGTTTGTAAACCATACTTTAACTGAAGAAGGCATTAGTCTCCATGACAGCATTTTTTTTTCAAAACACTCTACTGTTACTGCTATTATATATGATGTTAATTTGTTACATTTGAGTCTGAACTCTGATGAATGGTACCTTGTTGAATTAGTTAATTAATTACTTAAATTATTATAAGTAAAATCAATGAAAAATGAACAAGATAAGCATTCAGTGAGTTCAAGTAGGGGAAAAGAAACTTCTATGTTTGTATTATATGTTGCTTTGTTTGGCTTATATATAATGTAAATAGTAACCCATTTTGACCTACCTTTGTTTGTGAAGAATTATTGAACTCTTTGAACATTCTGAATAAATCATTACGGTTTCTCAGTTGTTTAAGAAACCCTCCTTTTTTTAAATAAAAACAGATGAAAAGTGGTGTACCATATCAGTTAATACTTTGAGAGATGTAGGTGTAAGAGTTATTTTTTTTTTTTTTGGACAGCTATCTTGGAATCAAGTTTTTGTTTCTTCTTTCTTGCATCAGTCCAAGGATTTGTTTCTTTTATTCTTTTAAGAGTAGGGGCCATCCATTCCATTACACTATGTTGTTGTTTTTGATGACTATAGTAGCTTCTTCTAAGTCATTAAAGGTTCTCGTCTCACTGGCAAAAAAAGTATTTTTTATCTTGGCTGCAAAGGCCAGCTGTGCTTTAATGTTGTTTTATTTTAACAGTTTTATTATTGGTCAGACGTTTTTCCTTTGTTCTAGTATTCTGGACGAATAATCATTGTCAAACCTTATCAGGCTTTGATTGCATTTTAAGTGTGATTTTCTCCAAGCAGATTTTAATATTAGTTCCTTGTCCAGAAATGAAAGAAATTTTATAACTATGGATCTAGGTGGAGTATTTGTTGAGTTAGAAGCAGGTTTCCTCAGTGCTCTATGCGCCCTTTCAATTCCAAATGAAAGTCCCTCTTTCAAGGCTAAAATTTCAGGAATCCAGGTTGTTAAGAATGAAATAATGTCTTCTCCTTCAGTGTTTTCAGGGAGACCAAAGATCCTTATGTTGCTTCTCCTTTCCCTGTTTTCTAAGTCATCTATTTTGTTAAGCAGCCATATATTCTATTTAAGCAGAAATTGTTTTTGGAGTTCTTCCTCTTTGAGTCTCCCTTCAGTGTCATTTAGAGAAGTCTCTATATTTGTTATTTTTGTATGGTGTTGCTGTAATAGTTCCTTAAGAGTATCAGTCTGTTTTTGAGAATTTAATTTGAGGTTTTCTAAGTCATTTTTAAAGCCATCCATCTTCAAAGATAGCTCCTGTAAGATAGATGTCATCAATTGCAGTTCTTTTTTCAAAGCAGCATCTGGATGAGAATTCCTTGAGATATTCATATTCAGTGACTCAATATATCTCCAAGTTACTTGACATGAACATTTTTGTATATCACCACCAAAATTGATATTTATGTAGTTTAGTAGTTTATCTATAGGTTTCTGGCATTTTAAACTTGAAAATAATAAAATTTTCCTATATTATTATACTAGTTTATGCAGCTCTCAAAATTCACTGCTCTCAGTTGGCCATCTAGGATCCACCCCCCTTAATGTGGTCTTTGGAAGTACAGCATACCCAACCTTGTCCAGGCCTCACACTTCCCAGAAATGTGTAAATACTTTATTTCCTTCTCCTATATTCATGACATTTTGTAATCCAAATCAAATGTCTGCCCTCTTTCAGGATCTTGCATTTTCTTGGCCCTTCAGATACATCTCATATTACAAATAAGATTCCGGTCACCTGTCTCAGCTGTTAGCCCTTGTTGGAAGGTTAACATTGATCCCATTATCTGTTTTATTTCTGATGTAGCAAACTTTGGGAGTAGATAAATAAAGTGAGTATAATTCCAGTTCCTAGCCATCTCTTTCTTATTGTAATATGCCTTTTCTTCTTCTCTTCTTTAACCCATATCCCAATACCCTTCTTAACTAATATCACCACCCCTGTAACTCCTTCCCACTCTATTACCTAAAAGAAAAAACTTCTTTCCCACCAATGACGGCTTCATGTTCCTTTTTAGGGGTGTTCCTATAGAACTGTCACTTGGGCATCACTCTTTGAAATATATGGTAATATATTCTTTCTTTCTTTCTTTTCCCATTCCATATTCTGTTGACTTCCACATTCTTCCAGTTCTTTTTTAATTGCAGCTAGTCCTATTTCAAATGTCAACTCCCTGTCACTCTTTCCCACTCTATTACTTAAAAAAAACTTCCTTCCCACCAATGATGGCTTCATGTTCCTTTTTAGGGGTGTTCCTATAGAACTGTTACTTGGGTATTACTCTTTGAAATATATGGTAATATGGTCTTTCTTTTCCCACTCCATATTCTGTTGACTTCCACGTTCTTTCAATTCTTTTTAATTGCTGTTAGACCTATTTCAAATACCTACTTCGGTCTTTTATAGTAAAATTATAAACAAGCCTCCAAATACTCCTTCATAATAGTAAAAGTCTAATTATATACAAATGCATACATTCTGACTTATCTTCTACTTTGAAGCTACTGCTCCCACATAGCAGTCAAATTAATGTATATCATATTTCCTATATAAGCATATCCTTTCAACCTCTTAGTGTAAAAAATTTGAACAAATTCAAAACCAATGGGGGACAAAGGCCCAGAAATAAGAACAGATTTTACATATTGTTCTTATAAACTTAGAAATTTGCTGCAGGCAAAGATAACACCAAATGTATTAGAATGAACTTTAATTTAGCACTTTTGTCAGGTATATGACTTCTTCAGAAGAATCAATATAGTACATCACAACTTAAATAGTACTCCTAATTATCATCTAAAAAAGGCATTACATCATATCCTCCTTCCTCATTTAAAATAATAATTCCTGATAAACCACATAAATACAAACACAATTTGATAAAAAAAATGGTAGAGACTTGACAGGTCTTTATAAAAGACTTTTCAAAACTCTAATTTCTTCTTGGCTAAGATATTCATTAAGATATTCAGACAAATTTTCTGATAACATAACCATCTGTTAGGTCTACAGTGCTAAAATCCATTTCTGATTCTGAATGCAATCAAATATCTTTCCTTACTTTTTAAGTTAATACTCATTAACTATGGTTATCATAATTTCAAACTTTATTTTCCCTACAGCTTACATTTTATGTTTTTCCACTCTTCCCCTTCAAGAATTTCAATTTTTTTGTTTACCAATTGGTAAAAATGTTAGACTTGTTTACAGTCTAGACCGCTTATTACAACATTCCCCAATGTTCCCTAGCCATCAGAATGGGCTTCATTTGGGATTTTCTCTTTTAACCAGTCATACTGCTTCATTCCCCTGCATACCATTCCCCTGGCTACAAAACATAACCACTGACTGTAATAGAAGACAAAGATGGCTTGCAGCCATGTTTTTGATTACAATAACTGAATACACACTTCAAATATTTGTAAAACATGAATATCTGTCTGCTAACTGAAAAAGCTGTAAACTGGACAAATACAAGCTTAGATCAGTATTTTCTAATGCAGTTGCCTCACATTCAATATTGTTTTCTTCCTTTTCTCATGGAGTTTTCACAGCAATATGACTTGCCCACCCTGATACACTTTTCTTCCACTACTAATACATTCTCAACACAGATATTTAATAATAAAACAAATAAAACTCAATATTTATTCATTTTTCTATTTTAACTTAAACATTCACCCAAGACACATACTGTTTTTCCTCTTTGAAATACTTACTTAGGTTTCATAACAGTTTTAATGTTCAAAATGTGTATGTCCATTTTGCTAGTTATCTTGTTCTGTGTCTTCTTTTAGCATTATCTACACTGTTCATTTGTATCAGGCCTTTAACTCTTTTGGTGTGTTCTAGAACTGCCCTGTTGATAGATTCATAGATTCATAGTTAGTTACTAGGCATGCAGTCCAGGAGTCCATTAATAACCTAACACAAATTCCCAATTGTCCCAAAGTACTGTCTGGGTAAGTAAGTGCCTTGCTCAAAGTCAGAGAATAGGCAAATAGGTTCACAGATTCATGGGTAGTTACTAGGCATGCGGTCAAGGAGATCATTTAAGAGCCTAGCCAAGTTTTCAAATTGTCCCAAATCACTGTCTGGTTAAGTGACTTGCATAAGGTCACAAACTAGGCAAATGAAGGATGAAAGTAATAAACCCTGTACTGTAAGAAGTAGCTTATCAACAGCTCTTAGTTTGAATCCTCTGTACCAACTTCCAATATTTTCCTTCAATTTTTCTTTGAAAGACTTTGCTGGGAGTCTCTCAGTAGAAGTGATTATGTTGTCTATTGCTTTCTCTCTCCAGTAAGAGTAAGAACTCTTAATGTACACGTTTCCTTGAAAGATGCAAAATCTGAAACTCAAATGAATGTCATTATTTAGTGACTTCACTCCTCAATGAGTTTTCAGTAACCCACACATTTTATAAGGGACTCACCAAAAATATAGGCAAAATTCTGGATATTCTGCAATAATCAAGAAGTTGAGATCTATGCATGCCACCTCAAAGAATTCTTGTGCCTTTTCATGCCTACATTTTATTCTTTATGTTGTCAACAGGTTGGAGATAGAGTTAAAGTACATGATTTTGGCATCATCCTTAAAGAACAACTAAGATTTAGGAACCATACACTGGCTGCTGTAGCAAATACATGTTCTTTCCATCTGAGGAATATAATAAGCATTAAGAACTTGATACCAGACTTATTTCTGTGTCTTTCACCTTGAGCTTCCTGGCACATACCAATATCAATATATTACTGTCATGCCGCAGAAGCTGTTTTACTTACAGCTATTTCAAAACTCTGCAGCATGCTAATACACGTTATCAACATATTGTTCTCATGCTACAGAGGCTGCATGGATTACAGCTACGGCAAATTTCTGCATCTTGATTAAATAATGCCAAATCATTACCAATATATTATACTCAGCAGACACTGTACTAGTTAAGTCTGCAGTCTAGTTACTTACAAGTACACCCATTATCAACATATTACTGAGGCTGCACTGGTTATAGGTACTGCGACATTCTGCAGCATGGTTACTTATTGGTACAAGCCAATATATTATTTCCATGCAGCAGAGGCCACTCTGGTTATGGTTACAGCAAAGCTCACCAGTGTGGTTACATAGTGGCAGCTCCTATAACCCTTACCATCATATAATTCCCATTCTGTGCACAGGTTTCCTGCTTGATCTTATATAATATCCAGAATCTTACTGCCAGCCATTTTAATGCTATGTCATTTGGGTCCCTTTTACATGAAGGAGATAATCATTACATATTGCCTGTTACAGCCATTATGCTCTGCCACCTTGGGGATGCTAATATTTCTTAGGGTGGGGCTGAAGTCATCTGATGAACGATTTTTGCACATCAAGTTCTGCATCTTTGAAACCTGCTAACATGGTGGCTTAGGGAGCATTCCACTGTGATTTATTTCAAAATATCCCCAAACATATACTTGAGTAACATGTTTTTTGTGATATCCTGCAAAAACATCTACTTCTGTCTTAATCTTCATTTATGTTATTGGTGTTTTTCTTATTTTATGTAAATGTCTTTACTGTTCATTTTTATAAACAATGCTTAATTAATAAGCACTTAGATTTAAGTTTAAATTTGACCTACAAAAGATGTAGATATTGGAAGTATGTTACATAAACACATGGCATATATTGTAAAACATAAAAGATGAGCTTGAAAAATTAAAACCTGAAGAGGTTGTGAGGAGGCATCGCTATAAAGATGATTAACAGTATGTCAGAAAAGAGAAGATAAAAAAAGTCTGCTGACCAAAACACAACAGAGAATGAGTACTAGTTGTGGACAGGAGTGAATATCAGAAAGGAACAAAAATAAATAAATGCTTAACTAAAATAAGGGACCAAATGAAAGAGAAATGAAGCAATAAAAGACAGATGTGAAGTAAAAGAACTGTATCCGAAGGAGGAATTAAAACAGCTGAGCCTATCATCTCTCATTCCCTGTGTAAACAGAGCCTGTGTGTATAAGGTAGTTGTTTGATACTCATATCTGAGGAAGAAGCTACATATGGAATTTGGAGTATGTGTCTGAGCTGGTGAAAGCTGACAGGGATTTTGTGAGTTCCAGAGGAATGTAAACAGATGGAAAGGGCCTTAAACAACCCAAACATACTCATTGCAATGCATCTCTGCAGCAGTAGAGAGTTGTATGATATCTCATTCATGTTTTGTGAGCTCCATATTAGTGTTAATAGTCATGGCTACATGCTCTATCCAACATTGCAAGTAAGATGTTCCTATGGGATGTCACCCTGCACATATCACTGATATGGGTCAGATGTGGGATTCCTGGGAATTGCTTGGATGGTGCAGAGACATAATGTATATAATACAATATTCACTGTTAAACACTTAATGGTTAATGGAGTAGAAGACTTTCTGGCTGACATAATGATTCCCATGTGGATCAGGCAGGGCTTTGATAAAAAATGTGGGTGCAGTGATAGCCCCTATAATCTCGGGAAAATGGGATATTTCATAAAATGCCCCCATAGTGGCATTTCTCTCCTCTGCAGTCTGCGGGAACCACAGGTGCTCCTTTACATGCTGTATATCCATAACATGGATACCTGTGAAACACCCCCTGTGCCCTCGGATGTCTGCTTGTAGTTGACATTGCTGATAATGCCATCCACAGTATATACATCCTGCTAGATGATATAGTGAGATCTCTTCCTATTTATATAGTCCATTCTTTTGTTACCAGAAAGATAGCATCTCCAGTAATCATCTCCAAACCTCATATGCAATACTTCCCCTTTGGCTCTAATTAGTAAACTCCTGGAACCATCAACTTGCACTTTTTATCCATCTCTATAGCCACCTGCATCCCATCCAAAGTAAATCAAATGGGCATACTGAGACAATGTAGCAATTGTCACATGTTCACTGATAGCCACCTACTACTTAAACAAACTGACACAGTGTCTGAGAGATGCAATTATTTAATGGTATTGGAGAAAAAAACTATCATATGAAGACACTACAAATAACAAGCAGGTTATCAGTCTACACAATACCATACTAAAACTATCACACACAGGTCCAACCAAACATGTAGACCTATATACGCTGAAATTTCTACCTCATAAACACACAGCACAGGCAGAACCCACCTTGAAACATACATCAGTGTCAGTGTCTTGGTTCAAAGGCCCATATGGCAAACCTCCACAAAATCCAACATTCCAATCGTAGGTGTCTTCATTGTGAGACATACCACTGCACCGCTCAGCAGGATCTCCAAGGAGAGAATCACTGTCAGTTGCCTATCAGGTGCCAGGATTCACCACATCATGCAGGCACTCAGACCTTTGCGCCAGATGTATATATACGATGCAGTCCTAGTACACGTGACTTGAGATATATCTTCCTGGACAAAAGGAAGGAAGGCATGATAGAACTCTTAGAATATGTGTCTGAAGCAGAAGTGAACCTAGCCTCATTTTAACATCAGCGATAGTAACGCAAAAATAGGAACAGAAGATTATTGACTTCAACGACTGGCTTAGCTTCTGCTGTCATTCAAATGGGTTTGAATATATATCAACCGGGGAGGAGATGGTAGACCATCCTGACTGCTTTGCCAGTGATATCCTGTACCTATCCTCCCAAGCTATGTGTATATTGGCTAAAATAATACCACATGCTTTGACCCATTGAATATAGCCGATCCACTAGCAAATAAATATAGTTATAACTTCACCTCCCACTCATGCAGTCACAAATTTCATACATGCATCCACACCCTATCAAATCTCCAATGTACAAGTCCTCAAGGCACTATCCAAGGCCAAGAATGCATCTTCTATGGTGCTGGATAATATATCGGGCTGCTTACTGGCTAGCCTGAAACAGGATCAGTAAGATCCCCCCTAGAGAGGCTACTCAATGTCAGCCTCCAAACAGACTTTGTACCAAACAAATAGAGGACAGCAACAGTCACTCCCTTGCACAAATGAGGGGCATTAATGGAACCAGGAAATTATAGAACCATAAGTCTGACCAACCTCATCTGTAAGGTTATGGAAAGGGTTATTACAGAATTAATAAATAAGAAAATATGTAACCTGAGAACTTTTGTCTCAAAACAACGAAAACGTGTACAGCACTAAACGACCAAATAAACTCTCCAAAGTGCAGTAGCCCAAAGGAACACTCGATGCTTCTTTAAAAGTTTTAATGTCACACAAAGATAAACACGTAAACGCGTTTTAAATTCACAGAACACTCTCATGCATTTTCATCCATAAAAATGGACTTCATCAGACAACCATTGATGTTTAGTTACCCATTTATATATCAACACTCATTAGACTTCATCCAATAAAAACTTTAAAAACTATTTAAATGTGCAAATCAGCCTGAACTCATCCCTCATGAATATTGAAATAAATACACATATTTGATCCATGTTAAAAACTTTAAAAACTTGTGAAATCTTCTGACAATAATACAGTAAATGTGAATAATAAATGCATTAAAAACTACATTTAATTCATATATAAATATGAAATGTAAGGTTTTTAAAAATTAAATTATAAGTGCATTAAATATAAGACTTGTGACTGAAATATTTGAACCAATCCAACATTGCCCCCTAGTGCTAAAACCTGATATAGCCCTTATATCTTGTTAGCCTTCAGTTTTAATAGGGAGACAATACTTAGAAAATCATTTAATCCAGGCTTTTTTCCTGCTTCTAAGTATATCTGCCACCACAATTCCCTACTCTCTAGGATTTCCTCCCATATACCACCCCTAGCATCTTTTTGAACCTGCTGAAGGACAAAAAAGTGAAAACTACATCCTTTACAATCCTTACTATGTCTATAGAGAGCATTTGTCTCTTTTTCTCTCAGAATGTCATAAGAATGTTCATACATTCTTTTCCTCAGCTCCCTTTCTGTTTTTCCTACGTAGTAGGAAGAACATTGATCACAAGTTGCAAGATACACCACCCCTTTTGTCTCACAATTATAAAAGCCCTTACTTTTTATCAACAAATTTCTACTTTCTAAAAATATTTCACTCTTGTTATTAACCAGGGAACATTGCCTACACCTACCACACTTAAATGTTCCAAGCCTTTTGTTATTCATGCTTGGTGTGTTGGTGTTCCTTTTCTCCAATAAGTTCTTTATACTTTTTGAATTTCTGTAGGTAATCTTTGGTTTAATATTACTAATTTCCGCTATATCTGAAAGGGCTATAAATTTATTCCATTCTTTATCTAGAGTATCTCTCAAACTATAATTGTTTCTATTAAATTCCACAATCAAATTTCTTTGAAAGGGATCTTCCTTAGATTCAACCTTACTTTGTCCTTCTGCAATTGTCATAAAATTACTCATGCCCAGAATAGGTTGAAATCTATCGCCTCTCCCTTCTTCCACCTCTGTCCTTATATTGGTCACAAAGGTTCTGGGGTACCCCCTGTCCAGGAACATACTTTCCAACTTATTACATTCAATGTCAAAATCTAAGTTGAGGCTGGTCATTCTCGACCCCCTCACAAATTGTCCCTTGACTATGTTTCTTTTACAGTGCAGGGGGTGAGCACTGTCAAAATGTAAATAAGAATTGACATATGTCTTTTTCCTAAATACTTTGGACTCATATTTCTGTTCAGATCTATTTTTAACAATTTCAATATCTAAATAATGTATTACCTCAGAACTAATATTGTATGTGAATTTTAAATAATCAGTACTGTGACCAATATACTCCAGAAACTCTAAAAATCTATTATATCCACCCGTCCAAAAAATGACAATATCGTCAAGGAATCTCCGATACAATAACCAATCTTTACTATAATCAGGATGTATCACATAATTCTCTTCCCATTTGGACAACACTATGTTAGCATATGTGGGCGCACACGCTGCCCCCATGGAAACTCCTTCCTTTTGTTGGAAATATTCTCCATCAAATAACACAAAATTATATCTTAACACTATGTCCATGAGGGCTACTGATAAATTTTTTTCCTTCTGAGTCATAGTGTTGTCCAAAAATATACTTTCCTCAAACATCTTCATACCCTGATCATGTGGAATGCTGGAGAACAAATCCACAATGTCAATGGTAATGAATAACAAATCTTCCTTAAAAGTATCTGGAGTTAATTGTTTTAACAAATCCCAAGAATCCTTCAAAATATTCTTATTCTTGACCCAAATATGTTTTGTTTTAAAATCTATGTATTTCGCTAAGGGTGTCGTCTTAGAACCCTCAGCTGTTACTATCGGTCTAAGTGGGGGGTTTGTCCAATCTTTATGAACCTTAGGGATGCCGAACATAGTTGCTATTCTAGGTTTCTGGACATTTAAAAATTTAAATAGGTTCATATCTATAATTCCTTCTAGCATATAATCTTTCAATAAAATATCTATGCGTTGATATGCTATATTTACTTCGTTTCTTGAAACTACTATATATTTATGTTCGTCCCTAAGGATCATATTCATTTTACCTTCATAGGTAATATTATCCATTATTGCTACCCCCCCACCCTTATCAGGTTTCATTATTCTTACTGATTTGTTATTAATCAATTCCATTAACGTGTCATTCTCCCCTTTATTTAAATTATTTATGTACCTACACTTATTCTTAATTTGGGTTTCTCTAATTTTTTCTTCTAATATTTTTTCAAAGTTTTTTATCTGTGGTAAAAGGGGTGGATTGAATGTAGATTTCCTTCTTAAATCAAATTTATTAGTATTATTCTGGAAACCATTACTAGTGGCTAAAATCCCTAGATTAATTTTCCTAACAAATAATTTAACGTCCATAATTGTGGTGGCAATGTCCCCCTTAGTCCAAGGTATAAACTTGAACCCTTTACTAAGTAAACTGAAATGATTTTTATCAAGTGGAAAGTTGCAATAATTATAAATGGAAAAGTCTCTATATGTATATTTAATGTCTTCAATCACAATATCATCAGAAACTGTGTCATAGGTGGGGGGGCTACAACTTAAAATCTCCCCCTCCCCCTTCTCCCCCCCCCATGCGAAAATTCCCCCTTCCATTTTGAGGTGTATATTCCTCTTGCATTTCTCTGTCTAATGGAGGGAATTCATGGTCATAGTAACTATCCTTCCTATAGTTGTTATTACTAATGCCTGTTTTGTTCCATTTAGTATTATTACTGACCTTAGAATCCCACTTAGAAAATGATGGTTTGGGATAATTATTACCAGTTTCATAATCCATAATATCCCTTTTTAATGTTCCCATTTTCCGTTGTAAAACCTCTTCACATTTTGCATCAATGTCCTGTCTGATTTTATAATACTTCTCCCTTTCTGTCCTAATCCCATGTATTAAATCTTTTTTTATATAAGCATCTAATTCCTCAATTTCAATATTTAAACATTCCTGTTTCCTTTCATTTTCTTCAATAATGAGCCTCACAATATCTAAACCACATCTATTAAATGCTTTGACCAAGCTAGTGTGAAAAACAGAACCCTGTTCAACATTGTTTGGATATTTACATACACGAAGTCCTTTAGGTACAATTTCTTTCTTTAAACACTCTTTCAAATATGCATTCTCAATGTTAACTGTTTTGAACTTTGTCATCAAAGCCTTAAGCTTGTCTAGTTTCAAAAAGTAAGGCTCTCCATCCAAGTGCTTCGTGCCTATATCAATATTACTATTAAACGAAAAGTCTCTCTTTAGCCATTCATTTGTAGAAGTGGCGCTCATGTTAGAGAAAACAGTACCTGTGCATGAGCCGTTAATAATTTGCTTCTTTGCACGAGCCCCAGGTTCAGTCAATACTTCGTTTAGGACTCCAGTTCCTTCAGCTTCGGTCTCAAGCCAATTCAGATTTGTCAAGGGCCTACTTAACCTGGTAGACTTCTTCAAGAAGGTGACTGAAGCAATGAATGAGGGCAGATCAGTGTACACTATGTACTTAGACCTCACAAAGGCATTCAAAACCATTCTGTGCTCAGGTCTAGTAGAGAAACCATTTCAGCTAAATTCTAATCCCTATGTAACTTATTGGATAGCAAACTGCTTACAAACAAACACAACTCAGAATATTAGTGTTGTCTGCTGTACCTTTTCCAAAAGACTTGTCACTAGTGGTGTACCCAAGAGTTCAATCCTTGGACCACTCCTCTTTGGCATTTACTTCATGGAGTGCAAAGGGTTTTTTTGGCTGACCAAGACTGCAGATGACTGTAAACTTGGTGCCATCATAAATTCCCAGGACAGCATCAAAATTATCCTGGAGGTCTTACAAAAGAATAAATGATATCAAAAGCTTAGACAAAAACTAAATGCTAAGAAATGTATAATAGTATCCCTCCACAAGCAAGAAGACCCTTGTAGCTATCACACTGACAGCACACCTTTGAAAACCGATCCAGTAGTTAGAGACCATGGAACATACATCCACAGAAAATAAACTGCCCTTTGAGCCACTGTTGTGAGAAAGTGCTTTTTCATTGCATAGCATATTAGTAAGGGTATGGTGGTCTGGTCCCAGAATGAGATCATTCCATTATATTCTGCATTCATGAATCAGGCTAACCATTGAGCATAATGCTCCTTTTGGTATGTCGCTATCCAAATATTTGGCACAACATGGATGCCCACAAGACTTTTTTACTAAGAAAATCAAAGGCCTAAATAATAAAAGCTATGTGGTTTGTCTCAAAGTCTTGTCCTTCTTCTTGGTATCATACAAGCTACTGAGGGGTTATATTTGCCATTCGTACAGAACTTCAGCAGATCCCATATTGTCAGAACTACTGCACATTCACAAGTCCAGTAGAGTCAAAAACATTCACTCAAGAAATCTAAATTTCTTTTGTAACATAAATAGAATATGTTGGAGGGATGGATGTGCATCACAGAAAATACCATTACTTTAAAATTGCCTTCCTCTTCCCATAAAGCAAAGTACTTCTCTTACACTATTCATACGTTATCTGGATGAATGGATGGGTAACTGCAAAGTCACCTCTGCTTTAGCATCTTTGTCTCTCATGCTTATATCTGGGTTATTCGTACTTAAAATATAAAGGCTAAAAACTTCATGGAAATGTATGGCTAGGCTTTTAAAGATCCTCACAGATCAATAGCCTAGTAAGTACCTATGAATCTATTAACTTATGAGTGAATTGTTAACATTGTTCTTGCTGTTCTGTTATCTATTATTTTATTAAAGTTGTTTTGTTCTAAATGCTGGTGTATCCTGATGTTATTCAACAAGGTCTTCAACATGATTGGGTAACTAGAAGAGCAAATCTAAGCAATTGTTGTACTAAATCAAAATTATTTAAAATAAAGAAAACAAACTGCATTTAGTTAAACCTCATATATCTCCATTTGGAGGGGATCTACCCTACACCATGCCAATTTTGTTATCGCAAGCCCAAGTTTGTATAATTTCTGTGGTAAGGGGGAAAAACACATTCCTGACATTTTCCAAGTTCCCTAAGATTATGCAGTATGAAAGTTATAATTAAGTAGTATATTATTGGGGGGGGGGAGCCTCCAACTTGCAGGATGCAGGGAGGCCTTCCTGCTTCAAAAGACATCATGTGTTTTCTAAATAATTCAATTTTGACAATTTGATGTTTCAGTTTGCTGTATTTGATTACTTACATTTCATGCTTAGGTATGTGCCCAATGCAGCAGTATATAAAACCACAGATGCACAAGCCCCAGGTATGTTATTACAGGAAGAGAAGATATTCTGCCACAAAATAGGGACATTCTTTAAAATGACAGTTTGCCAGAGTACCAGACTAGATTTATTAAAAGAGTCATGATTTAAAAGGTAGTAAGGTGGGAGTGTATGAGACATGCTTAAAGCCCAGCCAAGCAAAAAGTAATCTATAACTAGCCTATTTTCCAGAGCACTGCTTAACCAGGATCTAAATTGCACTAACTGTGCATGTAACTTGGTAGGGGTAAGGGATTAAGCTGTCTTTAACTGCCAGCAGTTTCTCTGTATTCATGTTCTGTCCATTTACAATGAATGCCTTTGTTGAAGGAATATATACATTTTTTTAATCCCCACCCCCATTATGTCCATTTCAGCTAAGCATCCCCTGCTTCTGACTCAAATTGCTGTAAGTTAATGCCCCCCTGGTATTAATCTGCAGAGTTGGAATCACTTTGCCGTAGGAGGTTTGGGGAAGGGGAAACTCAGAGCAGAGCCTCTAACAGCATCATATGTGTTCATGGTAATTTTTGGGATATCATATCTGGGTGGAGCTGGTGCAATCACACACATCACTACACATAATGCCAGTTAGCATCAGCCCTACACTGCAATGCAGAATTTTAATGACACTCTTTCTTCTTGCAATCGCAGGATATCCCCATCAATGGCAGAATGCTAAATCACAAACAGAAGTCTCCCCAGTCCCTCCGGGAATGAGAGAGATGGAAAAATGCCATTGTTTATACCCCATTCCCCCTGGTTCCTCCAGTGGCCGAGCCACTTACTGATGACTGGTCACCTGGTTTGAAGTCAGAGCTCCATCCATGTGTGCCACAAAGCCAGTGTTATACTCAATCTTACAAATGCAAGAAGTAGCTCACATCTCCTGCTACAAATTATCTAGTCTCTTTTTCAGGAAAATGCTTTCTGATAAAATCCAGCACCACACTCATGCGTATCTCTAATTTTACAATATTCTGAAAATTAGCTGAGAAGATATATTCTGCAGCATATATTTACTGTATCCCCCATCATATTATGCAGCTATTGCAGAGCTGAACTCACACATAACATGCACGCTAGTTTATCAGAGAATATGGCCATGAGATTAAATGTTTCATGCAGGTTCTGACAACCAAGCAAAGTAAAAAAAATGGAAATAAGCTGAATAGTGCACAGAGAATAATTCAAAATACAGATGCATGAGAAAAACATCTGTTTTGCAGGGCTTTTGATCCTGTTGACAACAAATCTCTGTAAAGAAGTAGACAAGCACAATGCTATTAAGCACCATATATCATATGTTATATTGCACATTTGACAGAAGTCCCTTTCCTTTGTTTCTTATGATTATGCATGTTAAAGCTAGAATGCCTACTCCTGCACTTAAAGGTTTGACAGTTTATAAGTTGAGAGAATATAATCTAAGCATCTCTGCTTAGATAAAAGAAAACTTGTAGCAGGCATTGATTCTGCATGGTATAATTCCTCCAAGGAATAGCAATGCTATTCAGGCCTTGGACATTTCAGTGGTCTTAGAACAGATAAATAAGGATAGCGTCAGGACTGTTACAACCTTTGCCATGTCACTTCATGTAGACTGCTCATAACCTTGTTCCAGTGTGGTAGTTTTCCATATTACAGAGTTTCTAAAGCGTATTAAAACCATGCGATACACTCCTTTTTCACTTAATTCTCACAGAGCCATTTGTCAAATGTAACACCGCAGTCCCTGGCAGCATGAAGACACAGTATAAAAGCACTACCTGTCAGCATCATTGAATGGAATTTATTGCAGCACCATAGAAAAGACAAACTGTCAGACTTCCCTTCTATTGTGCTGGCCCACCCCCGTCTGGAATTAGCAAAGCCTCTTCTCCCACAGCATACTCTGCCAACTAATAGCTATTATCAGCTCCATGCCAGCCTACCACTTTCTTTCTTCCTTTATTTCTTCAATGACAGTAATTTGCATTTTCACTTTCTTGGTTTCAGCAGCAATGCGTTGACTGCATTATTGTGCATGGAAGTTTAGTTAGCTTGTGAGATGTGCACCAACAGCAGAAAAAATGAAAAAAGATAAAAAGGGATGTTTATACTGCAAAAGTCATACATACCTATGAAGTAAGTGAATAGAAAAAAAACTGAAAGGGGGGTGCTATCATGCTGTGTGTAGGATAGAAATATACGGCATTTTGTCAGGGGGGTCAAAGCAAGCCACCTCCCCCTGAGCAGACTAGAAGATGACATTAAATCATGAGTTCAGGCAAGGGTACGGGATGAAATGAGAATAAAGGAGAATTACTGTTGAAACCTGTCATGCATGCACCCTACACAAAATAACAAGCAGAAGCAAAGTATGACCTAATGATTCCACTGCAGGGATCATTTCTGCATTTAACTATTTTTTTTTTTTGCTTTCCATTTTGGGATGCCCCCTTCTCATGGCTACAGTTACTGCACCATTGAATAGCTGTGAACTGAATTTCAAAGGAGCATTATCACTGCAGTTACTATCCAGTATGTTATATTTCATTGCCTTAGGATTAAGGATATCTTCAAAACAAAGCCAAATATCATGCCTTTAATTTAAAGCACAGTAAGACTATAAACTGTACTTAGCCAATAAAAGAACAACACTGTGGGCATAGCCATATAAAGCCAGTATTTATAAATTAGTAATAATGCAGGAAGTCATGTTCTGTGAATGCTGTTAATCACTTCCCCCAGGAGAGAGCAGTCTTGATGGAATATCACAAGTATAGGCAGTTTTATTTTTAAAGGGTGTAATTCAGTCCGTTTTCTATGCAACTATCAAATAATCTGTCATCACAGTTTTTGTCTGAATTTCTTGACTGTCATGGAGGGCCATAATATTGTCTACACCTTAAGGTGTCATTTAGCGATATATTATATTTGCATTTAAAAAAGGAGCACTTCATTTATGCTCATTCACGCTTGCCCTTATGGCTCAAGTTAGTACAAGTGCACAGAACATCCATATGTTTTTTTAAAAGCATGTCACTCTTGAGTATCTACAAATACCTTAATGTGATCTGAACTGTGGACTCATTTCTAATAATACAAACAGATCTATAATATGTTGGCATTCTGAAATATGAAAGGACAGGAAATAGTATATAGGAACCTAATCATCTAAAATACCTAGCTTTATGCTATATATCTATCTAAAAATCGGAACACCAAAGCCAACCACACAAAGCAAACAGAAATAAATATACCTCAACAGAGGTTATAATTGCAATGCCCTGAACGGCTGTCAAACATCTCAGAGAAATTAAGCACCACTGTACCCTTCTGTATAGCTAACTGCTGCATAAACCTTAATTAATGTGCAGCTTCACCTCTCTTTTCCAGAATTAGCATTTTATTATGTTTATCTTGTGTAACCTTGAATCTTCAGACTCACTATCTCCAGGGAGAATCTTGGCACGGTTTTAGAATATTTGGTTTTGCAACTCTTAAGTGTAATTGCTGATGCTTTAAAATTTGGCCTATTGCTAATTATATCTTGTATCTACTAATGTTACCATACATCGACCAAGCTAAGGCTCTGTACTTGTGTTGCTTAAGGTAAGTCTCCATGTTTTCTCTTTTCATGTTTCTGTTTCTCTTTGATTGCTTTTTATTCTACTCTGTATTTATTTTTTCTATTTTGTCTATGACCCACGCTGTAGCTGAAAAAAAGCCCATAATGCATTAACCCACTTACTTAGTCATCAAATATTAAATAAAACAAAAACAAATAAAATATGTTGTGTGTACTTTCTGTAAAACATAAATACCTTGAGATGATACACAAAATGCAGTTCTATATTACTATTCCTAATTCTGTAGCATCTGTTCCTTTCTGTAAGATGACATTCTCATTAATATGTATTCATGCTACCTTATCCTTTTTTCTTTTGAATACATGTTGAAGCCTTTTAGTCAGCATTCATGTGACTTTAATATAGCACTGGTAACATTTCTATAACCCTTACTAAATCTCTGTCGTTCCAGGCATTATAAGAAACAGCATTCTATACCCCTTAAAGACCATTACTAAGTGCTCTCCTACCTACTGATTTAAAGTACAGAAAATGTAAGATTAGATCAAAAGCTAATGTTTCCACATCATTAATTAGATTAATCCACCATCAAGTGTTCTTCAGAGAGGAGGCCAATACCTTGTCCAGAATCACGATGACCTGCAGAAAGAATTTCCAGCACGTGTCAAGCTAACTCACTTAATGCAACTTCCAGTGAACCTCAAACTCTTTTTTTCAAGGTGGCATCAACCTTGTGAGGGACACCTCACACACACACACACACACACACACACACACACACACACACACACACACACACACACACACCCATGTTTATGTATACCTACAGCATAGATACACAACAGTTGGGTAAAAGGAAAACTCCACTGGTATTTAAAGTGGATTTCAGCAAATTTACTTCACAACCTCATCATTTGCTTAAAGAGGGCTCAACCAAAAACCTCTTTCTTTTTCATCAGAGAAGTTGACTCCTTGTTACTGTACCTCTATAATTGCAAAATGAATAATTCCCATCTCTTTACCTCATTCTTCTGAAATACACCACAGTTCAGTAGTCCATCCTGCACTGTGGAGAAAATGAGGTGACATTGGGCATTGAATATTTACTAATTAATGTGTAGTCAAGCCAAATCATATGCAGCAAGCTGTTTGTTATCTTTCTTTAAAAGTAGCTAAAAGGAGGAAGAGAGGTAACTGGACTGAGAACACATAGTGTCTGATATTTGGATTGTTGCAAGGACATCAGGTTAGTTGGATTCAGCAGATAACAGCAAGTGATACAAGAGCTTATCAGTCAGCATGTCACTCATACATTATAGGAATCATTGGAACTTTAAGGCTCCTGAGTCTTGCAACCATTATGACTTGCCAGTTACCAAACTAGACTGTAACTCCAAACTCAAGGAGGGCTAGGCCAGGGGAGTCTGGAGTGAATTTATGAACACCCATCCTTTTATCTAGGTCCCATTTGAAGAAACATAGTTTATCATACTGATTTATCGACAGTGGAGTCTATTCCAGAAGCGAGGGAGATTCCGAGTAATGAATTTGTCTCTCCACCTTGTTTTACTGATCTGTTGAAGCAGGTTTAGCTCCCTTGTTCTGGTATTTCTGTTTGATTTTTATAGTACAAGAGATCCTGGACTACTGAGTCCTCAATTGCTCAGAAGGTAAGGCATTTGTCTCCTCTGAGGAACCTATAAGATGCAAAACAGAGGAACCGTGTTTCTAGTCTTTTCTGGTACTGTAGGGATTTTAACCCTGTGATGGTCTTTGTTAGGAACCTTTGGAGTCTTTCCAGCTGTTTGATATGTCTGGTAGGGTACATCCCAAAGGAGGCATTGTATTCTATAACTGATCTGTATACAAGAGGACATTAACTTTTTCAGGTATTGATAATATTCTGTTTGAGATTAGCCATGCCAAATAGAGGATTTCCTGACAGCTGTTGTTACATGGTGATCAATGGAGAAGGAATTATCAGCTCAGGTTCTCAGATCAAAACTACATTTTCCTTTTGAACTGGGATACTGTCAGTGATATTTGCTGGTGGGGGGGGGGGGGGGGCTGCCAAATATAACAGTGATACATTTTTTTAAGTATTTTTGAGAATTGAAGTCAAGACCATTTTCTGTGCACCAGATGTTTGTAAGTATAGTTTCCTGATGGAGGGCTTTTGTGTAGAGGGGAATTTGACAATGACTCCCATTTTACAATCATCCACAAAGTTGGTTAGCAACAAGCTTTTGGTCTATCAGCAGGAGAAGTAAATACCAAACAAAAATGGTCCCAGCACTAAGCCCTACATCTCACCACTGGCCACCTATATGTTCTCTGACACTGCCCTTGCTACCCACACTCTATGGCTTCTGGATTTCAGCTGACTAGCTATCTATCCATCTTATTATGTAGGGGTCTGTTTGTAAAGCATTTAGTTTATTAAATATGTGAGCACTGGGACTGTTTTCAAATGCCTTGGCAAAATGAAGGTAGGCTGTTTGTACAGTGTGACCACTATCAATAACTTGTGTTACTTTTTCAAAAACTTTTACCTGGTTCCTTAGACAGGATCTACAGTTTCCAAAACCAAACTGCTGCAGATCTAGTCTGATTTGATTTTTAATGTCTATGTTAATCAAGTCTTCTGTTATAATGTGTTCTATGGCCTTAAAAATGAGACTCATCAGGGTGACAAGTCTATAATTTTTGGGGTAAGTAGTTAGGCCACCTTTACTGAGTGGCATCACCAGTGCTGTATGCAATCCTTCCAGGACTGAGCCTTTAGCCAGGTGGAGGTTAGATCATTTATGGAGATATTCCACCAGAATAAATTTAATACTATTTAACAAGCATCCTGGTATGTTATCCGGTCCAATGGAGGAAATGTTCTTGGTTTTGAATATCTCTTCAGTACATCTTCTGTAGTAGGGGTGTTGGGGGGTTTACAAGATATGGGTATTGTAGGGCTTTCAATAGTCATCTTAGAAGTGAAATTTATATTAAATATGTTTGCAAGTATATTGGCAATGCCCACTGGGTCTGGGTTGGTTTTGCCATTTACTATGAGTTCTGTACATTGATGAGTACTGTTTCTTACTTTTCTAACATAACTAAAGAAGGATGTGTAATTGCTATACACTCCATTTGCCAACCTGAGTTAATGGTCTGCCTTAGTAGATCTAATAGTGTTTTTTTAAATACTTAGCAAAATTCCCAATATTTGCCTTGACTTAGAGGTTTATTGTAAACTCTAATGAGTTTTCTTCCTTTTACTGTAGGTCCTATTTATGTCTGTGGACCATCAGGGCAATTTACCTTTAAATTTCCAATTGTATTTAGATCTAGATGGTACAACCAATTATATACATGTATTTATGTGGGTATAAAGGTCCATTGCAAATCTATCTGCTGACATGATGTATGGGGTGGTGTTGTTATAAGTAAATGTTGAGGCTTCATAGAATTTGAGGACATTTGTTTGCCTGAAGTCTTTGAATTCTAGTCTATTAATTTCAAGGGGTTTAAATGGTTTGAGGGGAAAGGATTACTAGCTTATGGACTGACTTAATCAGAGAGGAAGTTGAAAGTAGAGATGTGCATGGTGACACTACATTTGCAAGTGCCACATCAAGAATACTTTGTCATCCAGTTGCGCTAATAACAATCTTGTCCACTGAGTTTTTATTTACTAAATCTAAACATTTCTGAACATATCCTACATTGGAGATGCATATACTCCAGTCAATTAATGGATGGTTAAAGTCTCTCAGAATGATGGAGTTCTTATTTATGAGGAGTTCATCCATGACATTTAGGAACATGACATGAACTTCCAGGATAATGGAAGGTGGCCTGCAACAGATGATAGTTAATTTTGTTTGTTGTGATTTGGTGCCTGATAAGATCCATTTGTGGGTCTCTGGGAATCTATTACATGGGATATGGTCTCTGACACATATGGACATGCCATCACAGTTACCTCTGGGTCTGAAGGCATGGTAGATACTAAACCCAGATATGGATTGTATACCTTCTGGACAATTAAACCATGTTTCAGTGATTATTGCATTATGCCTTCTAAATGCACGGGTGACTCAATGCTGGGCTCCTTGTTGTTTAGACTTCTGGCATTAAGCAGAACTAACTTAATTTGATCTTGTTTTGATATCAATATGTTTGCTACTTTGGAATTTTTATTAACTAAGCTTTACCTAAAAAGTCAAAACGAGGCTGCAAGGGCTTTAGCCAGTATGTGGAAGCCTTTGAACGAGAGGTGAAGACCATCCTTTGCAAAGTAAGTCAGACTGCCAAGAATTTCACTGTATGCTGACACATACTGAATCCTGTAGAATGGCACCAGATAGTTAGCAAACTGTTGAAACTAATCAGCATTTCTTTGTACTTAGGCTTCATGTTTGGAGAGTGGGAGGATTCTACTTAGCATCCATGTCTTGCCTGCATTTGGGATATGCACAGAGAGCTCACGCATGTCATTTCATCTAACTTAGGGTTTTTCATTCCAAGTCATTCACCCCCATATGGACAACTGCCAAGTCATAGTTATATTTGAATAATGCAAGGGTTCAAAGGGCCTTTGGGACATCTGAGATTCTGGAACTTGCATGACAGCTTAGTGCTACCCTGTCTTTATACAGAATAGGAAGTGGAGAATCTTGAGATTCTCATTATGGAGTCCCGAACCACTAAAACACTTTTTGGTCATGGAGTTGTCTGGTGGACCGAAATTTAAGCCCATTGGCTCATGGTGACTGTTAAAATGGAGATATATGAATCAATGTTTGAGTTTTTGTAAGAATGAGGTCACTATATCAGCTTGGGACCTTGTGTAACAGTAGTGTTGTGCTTATTTCTAGCAACTGTGGGCTACATTGCACTATGTAGCACAACTAGGTCTTCTGTGAAAAACCTTTAGGTGCTAGGTGCTTGACTCTGTGTGTTATGCAGCTACATGCAGCTTGCTTCACCTGTACACTGTGTATCTATTTACTGGTAAATTTTGGGTGAGTTGGTTATATTAGAAAAAGTTACAACTGAATGTACCTGCATCAATGGAGTGCATGTTTCAACCTTGCTGCACTAAGCACATCTCTTCACAATATAAAGTAAACAGTAAAAATTGAACAACCAATGAAGTACACATAAAGCTTTAATCAGTAGTGCTTATCTTCCCCAGAACTGTAACAATTAACCTCTTCCCAATAGGAAAACCATTACAAGCTCTAAATGATTCATATATATGGCTTTTTTCTGTAACATTGAAAGTCATTGAAACCATAGCAAATAAATGTAGCAACACTGATTAGAATCATAGAATTACAATATCAAAGGAGTTACAAGACAAATGAGCCATGGCAACATTTCTGCCTTGCTAGTACCCACCTTTAGGTTTTGCCACTCTTTTCCAAGGACAGCTAGGCCAGACATACCAGCAGTGAATTTATGAATACCCATCACATTGTACAAATTTAATTTTAAAGCCAGCCAACGTGTCACACTGCTTAACCTGGAAAGGGAGTTTCTTTCAGAGAAGGGGTAAGTGCTGGATGATAAACCTGTCTCTCCTCCTTGCCATATGTATTTGTTGGAATAGATTTCAATCTCTGGTTTTAGTACTGGCCTGACTGTTTCATTTTTGGCGGTATAAAAGTTTCTGGACTACTGAATCCATTATAGCCTTATAGCCTATAAGCAAGGCTGAGATTTCCCCTATGAAGTCTATATGAAACTGAGGATAGAGATAAAGCCTCCTGTCTTTCTTGGTAGTTCAGATCTTTTAAGCTCAGGATCTTTTTGGTTACAAATTTCTGAGGACTATCCAATTGCCTGATATGCTTAGTAAGGGACATCCCAAAGGAAGTGTTGTTGTACTCAATGATTTGTCTAATCTGGCACAGACTACAAGGGGGTGAGTACTTCTTTTTTTAACACCTTTATACTTGTGAAATAAGCAGGCTTACATTTACTTGAAAGTAATCATGCTATATTAACAAGTCCACATTTAAAAACATTATACATCACATATATTGCTATAATCTAAGCAACATTACATACATTGTTCAATTCCTGCCTTCTGCTAGATATCGTTGCTCCTCTAAAATATTTTTTTGCATGTATTGTTCTAACAATCTGACTTCCTTCTCTTCTATTACTGTTACAATATTCACTACTTAAAGTATAGTTGGTTTAGAATACTTCTTTTGATGTTGAAGAAATATCTCTTTCTATGAGCTGTGCAAGGTCAAAGGATTTTCTCACCGCTATTGCAGGATGATGGTCAAATGTGAGAGAGCTGTCCACACAAGCACCTAAGTCTCTCATGACCCTTTCATTTTGAAGTGGTATGTCATCTATGCTATAAGCTAGGCTAGGGGTTGTTTAGCAAATGCTATAAGGTTGCACTTTTTATCATTGAGTCTGAGCCAATTTTTAGTACACCAGTTATTGACAAGTGTAAGCTCCTCTTGGAGTGCTTTTATGTCAGAAGTGGACTCGAAGACAACTCACAACTTGCAATCATCTAAGAACTTTGTTTACCAGTGATCCTCATTTCATAAGCGAAGATCTGAGAAGTAGATACTAAATAGCAGTGGTCCCAACAAAGATCCCTGAGTGTCTCCACTGGTCACTTTCAAGCTCTCACAGGATGCACCCCCTACTCTTACTGTGTGAGACCTGTCTCTGTCAGTTGGCTATCCACCTAACCACATATGGAACAATTTGGAGCTCTGTCAGCTTGATTTTTATATTTTCATGTGGTATAGCATTGAATGCCTTACAGAGATAAACCTGTGCTGCATGAATATATTTACCACAGTCTATGGCCTCAGTAGTCCTTTCAGAGAGATGTTCACAAGGTTCATTAGACAGGATTTACCTTTTACAAAACAAAATTGGTAGGGGATGATGAATCTGATTAGATTTTTGATATCATAGTTAATTAGGTAAGTGTGATAGATTCCATGACTTTGCAAATAAGGCTCATTAGGCCTGTAATTCCTCGGGTTAGTAACGGGGCCAACTTTCTGGGGTGGCATCACAACAGCTGTGTACCACTCCCATTGGACAAAGCCAGTTGTCAGGATCAGGTTGAAGAAGGTGGAGAGTGGATCTACCAGCATTTGTTTAGTGTTATTAATTAGGTGACTGGTTAGATAGTATGCTCCATGACTGAGATACTCTTCATTTGGAAAAGTTCCTTCAATACATGATCTTGCAAGATGGTTGGTGGCTTGATTACACTGGGGTAAGTGGGTTTGGTATAGGTGTCATGGTGTGAAGTTGGCACATTTGTTTGCAAGTATGTTCCTAATATCCAGTGGATTGGAGTAAGCAGTACCATTATGAATAAGCTGGGAGCAATGCTTTGTGTTATTTCTAATTTTTCTGATATAAGTAAAGAAGGATTTGTAAGTGTGTTTTTCTTTTGTAAGTAGGATGAGTTAATGGGATGCCTTCATTTTTCTAACATCACTTGGCTGTTTATATTCTCCTTAATTTGGGGGACATTTGTTCTGATATACAGGTTTAAGAGTTTCTTCCTTTTATTATATAATTTGTTAAGGTTTGTGGACGACTATGTTGGTTTACTGTTAAACCTCCCTATTCTCTGAGGTCTAGTTGGGACCTTAATTTGATACATTTGTCTAGTTGTGAGTAGGCACTGAGGGAATACATTTTGAGCACTTAAACTAGGTTTTTGTAACAATTCATACATGGATGTGGTCCAAATGCAGGAGGGCATCAACATCCAGCATTTTGTTGTTCAGACTTCCAGCATTACTTTGAGCCACATTAATATGGTCCAGTGGTTGATTCATTTTGCAAGGCAGGTTTAGAGATCTGTCAGCTTGACCCAGCATAAAAAGGCACAATGGGGACAGCCTTGGAAGAAGAGGTGAAAGATGTCCTTGGTGAAGCAAGTATGGTTATTAGCCTCATCCTATGCTGACACATACTGGGGCCCCCTAAAATGACACCAGGTGCCATTTGTCATATTGTCTTTATTCTTCAACAGCATTTTAGTGATGGAAGGATTCCCTTAATACTAGGGTATTTCCTGTGTTTGTGACATGTATGGAGAGTTCTTTTATGTCTCTCTTCACATCCACTGTGTTTTGTGAGCCAGGTCATTTACTCCAACATGGGCCACCACCATGTCATAATCATATTTGTTTGGTTTAAGAATCCTCATAGCCCTTGTAACATTAGCAATCTTAGCCCCTGAGAGGCAGCTAATTGTTACCCAACATTTCTCCACATTTGTGAGTATAAGGTTCATGTACCTAACTCAGCATATAATAATGAATGTGGTCTAGGTGAATGATGTTCATGGGATGTGTTTGTTTCTGAGAGTGTGGCCTCACATTTGGCTCGGTACTTGCATCTTTCACAAACAGACAGGGATAAGCTAAGAGAAAGACCTGTGATCTTCAGACAATTCTTACGTTGCCTGAGTATACCAAGTGAAATGAGGCTGCAAATAGAGGCTAGTCTAGTTGGCAGACCTTTCATTTCTGATCAAGAGTCCAAGGTGTGTCAAGGTAGAATAAGAGAATATAATAAAATTTCAACTCCTGGATTAAAATATTAGTTCACAGAAAAATGTACATGTATACCAGATGCAAAATGAAGTCAAATTACCACATGATATTATCAAAACAGGAAGTATGACATTCACCAGTAAAAATGAGTCACCTCAAATACATCCATGAAAGCTTTTAGTTCTCCCAAGTGCTACTAGTGCACCTTCGTTACAACCAGGAAACAAACTACCAGAATGTATAACAATTTTTTAGGTAAGAACAGGACAATCATTAAGGAAACTGATACAAAAGTAATGAAGGAAAAAAGGTAATACAACAGAATTATTTTAAAGTAAGCAGAGGCCAATAAGCAATAAAAAACAACAATAAATAAGGAAGTAATCCAAAACAGTGCTTTTGAAACAGTAATCTTCTCTGAGATGTTCTCAAACTTTTCTGTGGTTTAAAAAGCTTGTTTCAGCTACATACTGTGCTTATTTTACTGCCTACACTTTAACAAAGTCATTTTTGTGTTTAAATTACCTGTTTAACTGTTGTAGGCTACACACTCAAGTGTGATAGCCATTTATGTGCATTTAAAATGTTTTTTTATTGTATCTGCTTTATTTTCTGAAAAAAAAAGCAAAAAAACAAAAAAAAAACAACTTCTTTTCCTGCCTTTCTAAGCTAGTATAGTCCAGTTTTTAGGTTAGTGCTGAATTCAGGGCTGTGTTACGAGTTTCTGTGTTTGCCCACACCTTACTTGGATAGAAGGAAATTTCTCTGTTCACCTGTGAGAGAGGGGAACTTTCAGCAAACTATCTGTCCCTGGAGGAGTGGTTTCAGCCCAGAAATTAGTAGTTTATACTGGCCATTTTGGGCTAATTTCTATCTCTTTCACTTTCCTGCTATAAAACCCGCATTAATACGGTTTTGCACTCCGGGTAGCGCCAGTTAGCTAGAGTATAACTATTCCCGGCTCCACAAAGTCTAGTCTTCAATTGTTCCCTTGGAACTAGACAAACTTTCATCTTAAGCACTCAAACAATTCACTTCTCAGCCCAGCACTCAAAACTCATAGCAAGCACTAATAAACCTTAGCACTAGACCCTCCCCCCCTATACTATAGAGAAGGACAAGGCTCTCTATTCAACCTTACCTGCCAATCAGGAAAACAGCTCACTGCACCTATCCATGCATGTCCAAAGGGCAGTTTCAGGTGTACTCTGTGGTCCAACTGGTGAATCTGGGTATTTTGAGGCAATGTTACAACTGCCTCTTGTACACAGACAACCCTCTCCTCCTACCACCAAACACTAATACATGCAAGAGATGCAATTATACAGCCAAACTGGAGGCTAAGCTCTCTCAACCCAAGACTGGACCAGACAGTCAAGAGGAGAAGGGAATTACTTGTATCATACCACCAGTCTCACATAGACGTATGAAACCAGGACCGGCAAAAAACAACATAAATATACAAAAACATACTCGGAGGTTCTAAACAAAAACCTGCAAAAGCAAGAGAGACCTCCAAAGCAGGCATCCAAGCAACCACCACCCCTCAACACAAACCATGAAACACATACTTCACAAAACCAGTGCACCACGCAATCACAGCCCTTAAGGCAAAATAACATACCTAACACACTAGTAATAGGTGACTCTATAGTCAGGCAAACTGACGTCCGACTCACTAGGCTGAACAAGGAGAAGGTTACTGTTAGCTGCCTGTTGGGTGCCAGGATCTGCCACATAACACAAGCACTCAGGTCACTCCAGAACAAGTACAAATATGACTCTGTCATTGTTCATGTTGGTGTGAATGACCTGAGCTGTTCCTCCTTTGACTACATGAAAAGAGACATGGAAGAGCTCTCTGATCACATAGCCCAGGCCGGTATGACCCTGACCCTGAGTAGCATCCTACCCTCACTAAGAATGATAACACGGTATGGAGAAAAAATTATCAATTTCAACAACTGGCTAAGCTTTTGGTGTCATACAAAGGGGATCCAGTGTCTGTCAGCCTGGGATGACATGTTCGACAAGCCATGCTGCTTCGCTAAAGATGGCTTGCACCTGTCACCCTTAGGCTTTCGAATACTGGCCAAGGCTCTTGCCACCCCCATAGTGCCTTTTTTAGGCAAGGCTCAAAAGACAAACCCACTGCTGTAAATAGCACAAGTAACAAACAACTGAGGGTAATGCTACTCAATGCCAGAAGTCTAAACCTCAAAATGCATGCACTCGAGGCACTCCTAAGTATAGAGAAAATTGATATATGTGCAGTAACAGAAAGCTGGTTTAAGGCTACAGAGAGCACCCCAGCACTTCCAGGCTACAACTCATACCATACATTTTGGCCACAAAACCCAGACCGAAATACAAAAGGAGGGGGCGTATCCATATTTATCAAGGATACCCACACCTCCAGGTTAGTGGCACAGCACGATGCTTCAGAGATCATCCATGTGCAACTAATAACAGGTAGAACTGCAATTCAAATTGTAGCTTGCTACAGATCACCCACTATGTCCCAGGACCCCCATTCCGCATTTCTGGAAACACTGGGAAACATAAAGGTCCTACCAAACACCCTGATATTGGGTGATTTCAATTACCCAAATATTAACTGGGAGAACTACTCAAGTACTAACTCCCTTGCCCAACATTTCCTAGAATTTATAAACTCAAATGTTCTGGATCAACTGGTAAACACCCCCACCAGAGGTGACAACATATTGGACCTGGTAATCACCAACATGGGCGACCGGTGTTCCACACCGGAGGTCAACCCCTCGCTGGTTAGATCTGACCATAAACTAATCACTCTGGATATCCACATTCCGCCCCCACCCCCGGTCAAAGAAACCACTGTGAAAAACTTTTCAAAAGCAAACTTCACATTACTTAAGACCGAGGTGGAAAGTTTCAAATCCCCCATGCTAAAGGATAACACTGCCTAAGCTGCAAAATCCTTTACTAATGCACTCTACAGGCACCTACAATAATGCATGGATCATACTATCCCAAGCAAAACCAAGACTCACTCCTCCAAGAAAAGGAAACCAGTCTGATGGACCCCTGCCATAAACAAGCTATACAATAGAAGGAGGAAACTAGTACAGAAAAGAGTAAAATCCAAAGAGGGGAAGACATCCCTAATCAGTATCAGCAAGAAACTACAATCCCTCATAAAATCATCCAAGGCTAGCTTCGAAAGAAAAATTGCCAAGGACTCCAAAGATAACCACAAGGCATTCTTTAGCTATGTCAAGAATCAAAGTGGCAATTTCCAGATCTGCTTGGAAGTAGTGCAGAATGGCACAAAATGCACTGAACCGACCGATATCACCAACATCCTGGCAGACAGGTTCAGTGCAAACTTCACCCCCCTCTCACCCCCAAAAGGGCCCATAACCATACCAGAAGAATGTAGTGCCCCTGAAATCACAAACACTCAGGTTAAAACAGCCCTGTCCAAAGCAAAAAACACAGCATCAATGGGACCAGACAGTGTCCCAGGCTGCATCCTACATGAGCTCAAAGATGAGCTAACCCCTCACCTAAACACACTGTTCAAACTCAGCCTCTCCACAGGCTATGTGCCCATAGAGTGGCACACAGCAATGGTTATTCCGCTCCACAAAGGTGCATCCACAACAGACCCTGGGAACTATCGCCCTATAAGCTGAAATAGCTTGGTCTGTAAGGCTATGGAGCGCATCATCATGGATCTCCTTAACAGAAACATTGGGAACCTCCAAACAATGGCCCCTATCCAGTTCGGCTTTGTTAAGGGCAGATCATGCCTCTTAAACCTGGTGGACTTCTTTGAGGCAGTTACCAAGGCTATAAACGAGGGAAAGGTGGTCCACACAGCCTATCTAGACCTCGCAAAGGCCTTCGACACCATTCCCCAGTCTGGTATTATAGACAAGCTCACCAGCCTGAACATAAACCCCTACGTCATGAGATGGGTTGCCAACTGGCTCACAGATAGAACCCACAAGGTAAGAGTTGTGGGAGCTAGGTCTGACTCTAAACTGGTTACAAGTGGCATTCCCCAGGGCTTAGTCCTAGGACCCCTCCTGTTCAGTATATACTTCTCAGAGGTACAGGTAAGCATCAGGAGGACTATGGCTGACCAAGTTCGCAGACAACTGCAAACTAGGGGCTATAATTGACTCTCTGGCTGATACAGACATCCTCCAAAAGTGTCTCACTGAGACAGATACCTGGTGTCAAAACCATGGCCTCAAGCTAAATGCCAAAAAGTGCATAGTCATCCCCTTTGGAAAAAAACAAAGTACCCACAAATTACCACAGAGGTGCTAGCCACCTAAATACAGAAGATGAAATAAGGGATCTGGGGACCCAAGTAGATAGCAATCTCTCCTTTGATAATCACATTGCCAAAGTGGTTAGAAAATCCTTCTGTGTGGCCCATCTAATCACAAAAGGGTTTGCATCCAGATAAAAAGAGGTCATTGTGCCCCTCTACGCATCACTCGTCAGACCCATCAAAGAGTACAATGCCCCATTTTGGATGTACCTTACAAGACAGCTGCAACAGCTGGAAAGACCACAGAAGTACCTCACCAAGAGGATCACTGGCCTCAAACAGATGCCCTATGCAGCTCGACTGAAGAAACTCCAGCTGTACTCAGTTGCATACCGCCTACTCAGAGGTGATCTCTGCCGGACATACAAGGCCATGTCCAGCCCAGAATTGATGGACATGCTCCACCTAAAGAAAACCATATCCCCTCGAGTCACACACTCTAGGGATATAATCCTCACCACAACAATAAATAGGACGTGCTGGAGGGATAGATTCCTGTCCCAGAGACTTCCCATGCTCTGGAACAAGATTCCAATCTACATTAGGCAGAGTTCCTCACTAACACTCTTCAAGAGAAACCTTGACGAGTGGATGGGAAACGGGAAGTTTACCCCG
Source organism: Protopterus annectens (assembly GCF_019279795.1). Taxonomy (NCBI): domain Eukaryota; kingdom Metazoa; phylum Chordata; order Ceratodontiformes; family Protopteridae; genus Protopterus; species Protopterus annectens. Next base: position 1,342,480,235 of record NC_056737.1, read on the forward strand.
GAGATCACTTCAGTGGCTCTGCTGGACAGAGGCATAGGGAACTAATCTAAGGGGGCTGTGAAAGCCAACACATTCTGGCTAGGCTTATAAATGCCTCTGGGCAGATAGCCTAGTACCTACCTATGAACCTATGAACACAGTTCACTCTAAACTGAAGACATTGCTTTAGCCCTAGACAGCATTTTTCCCATTTCTACGTTTGAGTAGCCAATATTAATGACAGCTCTTCAGTCCACAAACAGTAGTGAGCATGGTTTCTGTCTTTGAGATTGTCTTCAATGAGAGGTGGTTCATCTGCCCCCACTGGTATAGAGGTTGTATTCCCGACTAAGGATCAAGTAATACAAGTTGTAGTAGCAGTTACTGCTCCTGAAAGGTTCTTTGGAAGGACTGAGTGGTTGATGTCTTGGGAGTGAGAGGGATATGGAACTCTGTGCACAGATGCACAACAGCCGACCTGCATAGGAAAACTATGATAGTATGTTGAATTAAATGTACAGTTTTTGTTTTGCATTTAATTGTGAACTGCTGGTCTGTTCCCAAGGGTCCACTTTCAGCTACAAGAGATAAAATGTCATGAGTAACACAGTTAGAAAACCTTTATTACATTCATATTCTTTAATACAGCTAAATTCAGGAGTTCACTATTAACAGTGCATGGGAGAAATTATATATGAAATGTTTGTCATTTCATCTTAAAGTAGTTATGAAATAAACTGTTCACCATTGAACTAGTACCTGAATTTGTACAGTATGCATGTTGTACCCATTGCTGCCTGTAAACTGTCCTTGTGATTTGTGATATTTCAACTGCATAGTATACTTCTTTTTGCCTGCTGTTATATGTAGTTTGATACCTTTAGGAACTGAGCTGATTCCTGTTTGGGAAAGTTTGTGAAATTAAAGGTGGTTTGCGGGGTGTTATATGTATGTGTATTGATTGTGTTATAGTGTTTTTTTTTAATTCAGATACAGTATGTTGGTATAGAACTAATATATATATATATATATATATATATATATATATATATATATATATATATATATATATATATATATGTGTGTGTGTGTGTGTGTGTGTGTGTGTCTGTGTGTGTGTGTGTGTGTGTGTGTGTGTGTGTGTGTGTGTGTGTGTGTGTATATATATATATATATATATATACATATATATATATATATATATATATGTGTATATATATATATATATATATATATATATATATATTAAACATAACTCAACAAAATTGCAATGAATGACTCAATTTTAGAATGAAAGGGGCAGGGCAGAGGAAATCCAAAACAAAAAAGGGGTTGTCTGGTGCTTTTGGCTTGGAATGACAAAAGTAATCATTGGGCTTACAGAAAACAACTAAATAAAAGTGGGGAACTGGGTGATATAACTGATAAATGAATAAGAGAAGGACAGGAAATGTTTCTGAATTGCAAAATAAGATAAAATACATTTTGTAAAGACAGCCTTTAAAACTGTCAGATTTACTCAGTAGGGACTAAGACCTAATCATGTCATCTCATAAAATGATGGCAGAAGAAGTCCATGACTTAAGTCTAGTCTGCTCAAGTGTTGCATTCAAGCTTGAGTAACCACCATTATTCTTTCTCTCTTGTTACTCAATGTGTTTAGGTTTCTACAACATGTTTTGGCAACTTGTTCCACTAGTCTATTACCTTTTAATGAAGAAGTGTTTCCTGATTGTTCAAATTAAACTGGATTCTATTAATCTGGTGGTTCATAAGTTCATAGGTTGGTACTAGGCTATCGGCCCTAAGGCCTATACAAGCCTAGCCATAACAATTCCCTGGAAATTTTTTCCCACAATATTTACTTCTCTGAGTCCCTGTCTAGCAGGGCGACTGCCATGATCCCCGGGTTGAATTTCCTATAGGTTCATAGGTTGGTACTAGGCTATCGGCCCTAAGGCCTATGCAAGCCTTTCTGCCTGCTACCATTTTTTTTTGTTTCTTTCCTAATCCCCTCACACCTTTTTTCTTATTGCCTGTTGTAGTCAAATTATACCCCTCTATCTCTTAGTGCCTTTTGTCCTCATATTATATCCCTCTGTCTTGCTTCACATGAAGTAAAAATGGGTTCAATTACAAAGAAACATCTTTACACAACATTCCCTCTATTCTCTTTTGTCATCCTTGGTGCCTTTCATTTCATCATCTAAATCAGTGTGACCTGTTTCTTCCTTGAAGTACCTATACAACTCAACCAAGTACTCCACCTCTGGTTTCAGGTAGACCTAAGTAAGTGGAATCTTCACTTTCCTACTCCTGGGTAAATACCCTAACATTTGGTTCTCCCATAATGGTATAATGTAAGTATAGTCAGTCATACCTTCTATGATTAATAGCTGAAAAGTCTTTCTCTTGTGGGCCCCTGAGATTGACCCCACTTGAGTGCATTTTGCTCCTCTTTCTTCTTTCCCAAAGTAATACACCATGTACTTGGAGCAGATACAAGATTGCCACCTCTCAACCATGATCACAGCCTCTTCAGGCCCATTCTAAGCTTGCATCCAGATTAGATACTACCCCATCTTCAGATTGGTATCATCATGAAAGAGTGATATGCGTTTACATACCTTGCATAAAGTAAAAGATTAACACGTTAAACAGGAATACCTTTAAGACTGATGTCCTTAAAACACTGGTTACCACCTAGTTCTACTGACAGTTTTCCTCTTACTACCACCCTCAGTATTTTACCCACCACTCACCTGCACAGTTCACTGTTCATCCTATAAGTTTGACCTGCCAAAGACTCTCTTGTGCTGAAGAGGACAAATGGTTTGCTTATGTCCATCAACAGTGCATCCATGCTACAGCCTTTGGCTGTTTCCCAATAACTCACTCATAGTATTAGGATAAGATTAGTCTGTCTGCTGTCATTCCATGCTAGAATTCATTAACAGCCCTTTCTGTCTTGGGAAACACTTGAGCTTCAACACCCGATTCATCATTCCCTCTACAGAATACAGGTTTACCAGTCTAAGGTTTCCTGGGCTACTTACAGTGCCACAGAATTGAATGGACACCACCACAGCTTGCTTAATATCTGTCAGAATGACCCCCAACTATAATTCACCTTTTGAAGTTCTCTGCCAGAGGTTCATCAAATGTACTAGCAGCATTTTTGCAGAATGTCTTAGCAGTTGTCTTGAGGATCTGAGCCACATAGAAGGCATGGCTTGTCTCAGATACACCAATGTTTCTGCAAGGTTCCCTCTTCAGAGTGATGTGGCCTTTTGCCACATGTTAAAACAACACTGAGAAACATGCCATACCTACTGCTGCAACATGGATGGCAGTTGTAAATTTGTCTTGTACTGCATCATGGGTGAAATGTAAAATATGTCCTGTCAAAAATGGGCATTGTTGTTTGTTGCTGAGGTAGAGGGCATAGCATGTATGACATGTCAACATATTATACATGTATTACTTTAATATTATGGCTTGTCATCCTTAAAGGTGAATGTCACCACAAGGCAACATTCTCCCAGGCAGAGAATGACATCCTGATGTAGGCCCTTCAGAATAAGACATCTTACAGGGGCTTTCTTTAGTTTGTCTGATGGGACCTTTTATGGGAGAGTAATGCTGTCAGTGACCAAAACAGGACATAAGAACTGGTTCATAGAAGGGCCACTGATGTGATAGTATATGCACACACAAAGCAAACTGCCTGGCAGAAGAGCAGAGGACCAGGCATAGGGGTCCACAGGCATAACTATAACTGACAGTCATTTAGGAGTTCCTAGCATCTTGTTTTGGGGTCCAGCCCTTTTGGGTATCAGGGGAGAGTTCTAGACTTGGGTGCTGAAATGCACAGAATGCCTCAGATATCAACTGAGTGTGACATAACATGTATTACCTTCTGTATTACCCATCAGAATTGGGGTAATACAATTAATGAGTTTGGATTCTTTGTTGTTACAAGGACATTGGGACTTTAAATACAACATCAGTCTGCTTGAGGTATGTTAGCATTAGATTTTTCATAACACGCTATTCTATATGATTACTTTCACTTGTCTGTGAGTGTTGTTCATTCAGACATATTGATTATGCTTATACGTCTTCAAAGGTGTTCTGTGTGTGCTGTGTTGTCAGGTTCCTCCACCATGGATATGAACATGCCTCAGGTCAGGGTACGGTACTGATTTGGTCCAATGAAGACAAATCCTGGCACAGTCAGAGATCATAGTTTCAATGACAGACACAGGTAATATGATGACCATATCCCCTCCGACTACCAGTGATACAGCTGTGCCTATGCAAACTACTCCTCAAACACTGGATGTCAGAGTAGGACACAATGTGGCCAATACATCAGCAGAGTGAGTGCCGTTATCTCCAGCAGCAGAGTCAGCTTTGAGTGCCACAAACTCCACTGAGTGTGAGGAGAATGTCAGGGGTTGATGTACTGGAGACCAGCCATATCATGAGTACCACTCTCAAATGAGTGTCTCTGTGACCACTAGTGTGCATTTGTGCAGGGCCATTACACACACACACACACACACACACACACACACACACACACACACACACACACACACACACACACACACACATCAATACTGCTCAGTCACACCACAATGAAGACACCACCCCTCCTTGCCCAGTCTCTTCAGGACCCCCCACACCCACTCATCCATGACACAGTCTCACTCTGCATTGACCCACATTCCCAGCCCTTCCCACTTGTACATATTATGCCAGCTGTGCCTACTCTCAGTACTGTCTTACTTGGGTAGACTGTGTCTGATGTACACTGTGGGCAGTCCATGCTTGATATAGCAGAGCCTGGGTGCATTATTGCATACATCCTTTTAAATATTGTATGTTATGCTTAGCCTGACCCACAGGAATGAACCAGATGGTGTCTCTTAGCTGGTGCAGTAGCATACTGTGGCCACCTTTGCCTCACAAAGATATCCCTGCATCTGTTCCCACACGGATGAGTAGTCGGGACATGGGAAGATATAAAAAAACTTTGAAGTATGTATATATATATATATATATATATATATATATATATATATATATATACTCTATAATTCTATCTTGTCTGTATCTGTTAGCTTCTTCAGCTTTTGACCTGTATATTTACAGACCCTGAAGCTGAATAACAAAGTTGCTTAAATGTCAGGAGGTAATGTAAGAAAGTAACAGGGAGGAAGAGGCTGAGCTACAATAGAAAACTTGAATCAGTTCTTTGTTTTACAGCTGGTGACATCATATTTAGAACACTAAACTTGGAAGCTTCTTTTGGCATAAAAGGATTAGTTCTTAAAGAAACCTTGTCTTTGTGGAAAATGAGATACTGTTGTCACACCATAAGAGCTTGCAATTCAGATACCCTTCCTGTATAGGTCATAGTAGTAAGTAAAACTGTGGTTAACATGTTAAGAATATTAAGTCAGTTGGGACAGTTGGTTCAAAAGTAACTTCGGTACTTATGTATTATAGCAATCACATTCCAAACCGGACTATGTTTCTAGCTTATTGGTTGTGTACTTCACAGCAGTTCCCAAAAGAATTTAAGAACTGAAAATTGGAGGATCCTCACAGAGAAAGAGAAAGATGAGGACAGAAAAAAAAAATAAAATTCCTGACACGGGGCATGACTTAATGTTCATGGTGCAGGGACAGCTTTCTCAAAGCCGTTACTACCTAAGAAGGGAAACCCAGACCCTGGAGAGTCTTTGCAGAAGAGGAGGTGATCTTGGCTGCTTTTAACTCTGAGTAGGGCCTGAGGACATTACTTCTATCCCTGTAGGAAGGGTTTATACATTGTAAGTTTGCTGTACTTCAAAGCAGAATATGTAAAAATAAGTAGTAGTCATGCTAACAATGGGGACTGAGCTAAATGGGAGAATGAGGACTGTTAAAAGGTCTCACCCTGATGAGGCTGACTGTCCTTTTGTGAATTACACAGGAATGTTGTTCCCTGAACTATTTCAAACCAGGCCAGCAGTTATATTGAAGTAGAAAAAAAAGCTAGATGAAATACAAGTTCATGTCACATACCTTTGAACTTGCTGAAAACTGACACAAATGCAACATTTATTAACATCCAGCCGTCTGAAATAGTGCGGACTCAATTGTTTCAGTCTTTTAAAAATCACAATACAGTTGGCCCCCAGTCTCACAGACAGGTACTTACTTCACGTAACAACCCCTGCACAGACACAATGACTCCTTTCTCCATAACATAAAGAATAATGACACGTCTGGAATGTGGATGCGATAATACGTAAGTACTGGAGCTTCTCTAACACAAAATTAAGATCTCAAGGAGGGTCCACCAGTTTTTTGAGAGGTGTCTTATGCAAAATCTCTTTCAAAAACATTTTCACATGAAAATGCATTGAAAGAGGAGGATCCATGGGCAGACATGCTGAAATGGCTGAAAAAGGAATCTTGATGGAGGAGTACAAAAGGCTGTAGGATAATAATGCACACAACAAGAGAACAACTAGTCTAAAATGGGTGCTGGTTATGTTGCTGGCACCAAGTAGAAAACCTTTTCCTTTTACTAATATATTATTTTCCAGTAGTAGACTTTCTTGCCTTGAATATTATCTGCTGCATATCCTCAGTAAACAGGTGCCTAAATGGAATTAAGAGCTTATCATGCAGGCAGTCAATTGAAGTTAATTCTGTGTCAGGGTGTAGCAAACACCCCAGTTCTTGTATGAGTAGATACAGTCTTTGAGGAAGCTTGCGGTAATTATCCCTAGACTTTTCCAAAAAAAGTGAGAAGCATGCTTGCCTGGACCAAAAGGAAGTCACCACAATGATCTTTGGGGATTCCTTCTGAATCTTCAGAAGTGCCCTGGATATCACTAGAAATGGTAGAAAAGCATACAGGAACGTTCCTGTCCAAGAAAAAGAAAAGAAAATGCATTTGCCTTTCAGACCTTCTTGCACAGAGTCCTGGAGCAGAATCTTACCAGCTGATTGTTTAGAGAGGAAGCAAATAAGTCTACTTGAGGAACTCCCCACAGATGGATCAAATTTTGGAAGCTCCCCAAACTAGTTTCAATTTGTGAGGGTCTGAGGGTCTGCCATTCTCCTGCTCAGCTTGTCTGCCACACAGTTTAGCTCTGACCGAATGTAGGATGTCTGCAGAACAGAAATGCACTGTGAAACCATATCCCAAGCTAACATGGCTAGTCTGCGAAGGGGGTATGACCCATTTCCTCCTTCCTTGCTGATGTACCACATGACTGTAGCATTGTCTGTAACAACTTGAAGAGGTTCTGAAGACTGAAGAAGATTCAGGAGGGTTAGTGCCTTGAGCAAGGCAAGAATCACTTTAATATTTATGAGATTGCATCTGTCCTTGGTGTGCCACACATCTTCCAATTTCATCCTTCCTGAAACTGCTCCCCAGGAAATTATGAGGTGTCTATGGTGACTGACTGCTTCAGAACTGGGAGGGAGAAGGGGGAGACTCAGATTTAAGGATATTTGCTGACTCCACCAAATTATTTTTTTTCTTCTGAGAAACCCTATCACTGGAATTTGATGTTTGTGCTGGGTCCAATGAGACTTCAGATACCATTGTATCATTCATGTGTAGAGTCTTGCCAGGGATATCATGAGAATCATAGATGCCATGAAACCCAAAATCCTGAGACATTCCCTTGCAGTGACCAAAGTCTGATTGGAAAGTCTTATAATCATATCTAGATATAGCTCTATTTTTTCCTGTGAAAGAAGAGCTCTTTGAACTGAGGCGTGTAGCTGACACCCCAGGAGCAAAATCCTGTGTGAAGGAGTCAAGAAAGATTTTGAATGTTCTCTTGGAATCCCAGCTTGTGCGAGAGATCTCTCACCCAAGTGAGAGATTCCGGACATGTTGAAAAAGGCTCAGCAATGATATGCAAGTCATCTAACTATAGAAAAATATGGATACCCTGTAGTCTGCAATGAGCTATAATTAGAGCTGGACACTATGTGAACACTCTAGGTGCAGTGGATAGTCCAAGGGGTAAGGCAGAGATAATGTCATCCAAACACACAAACCCTTAAGAAATGTCTGATGTCTACATGAATAGGGATGTGGTGATAAGCATCTTTTAAATCTAGTGTTGCTAGGAAATTTGAATGAAGAAGAGGTAATGGATGTGAATTAGCATCATTTTGAATTTGGGTACTATCACAAATACTGTAAGAAAAAAAGATTCAGAACAAATATCCTTGAATAAAAACCTTTCTGCACCTGTGAAGAAGGAAATGGGTCTATCACTCCCTGAGACAGTATGTGATGAAGGACAGATAGAAATAAAACAGCATGGACTGGTGAATGAGGGATTACCCCACCCCCGGGAAGGACATAATGAAAAGGTCTACATGCAACATTAAGGTATTACAGCTCAATGCTCAGAGCCTAAACAAAAAACTCCACACCCTTCAAGCCCTCCTCACCCTGGAGAACGTACACATCTATGCCATGACTGAGACTTGGTTTAAAGACATAGAATGTATTCTGAAAGTGGAAGGCTACAGTGCAATCCACACATTTAGACCAACAACAGCACAGACAGGGGCCAAATTGGAGGTGTCTCAATCTATGTTAGCAACAAACATACCTCCATATTGGTTAAACAGAATGATACCATGGAGCTCATCCACATGCAGGTTACCACAGGTAAAGTCCTTCATCATATCATGGCTAGTTGCAGGTATATACCACTAGAGTCTTATGACTCTTGCCTAAGCCTACTCAAGGCACTCACCATTCAACCAAACACCCTATTCACGGGTGACTTTAAACTACCCTTCTATAGACTGGGAAAAGTACACTTCCTCAAACTCAAAGGCACAACACTTTCTGGATTTTATTAACACGAATACCCTGGAACAGACAGTGCATGTTCCATCCAGAAAATCAAACATACTGGATCTGGTACTTACCAACTTGGGAGAGCATTGCGCAATCCTCCAGTGTCACAGCCTCACTAGTGAGTTTGGATCATTAAGATGCCTCATTTGAGGTAAAAATCAACCCAGAAAATACAGCTACACCAGTAACAATTAGGAACTATTCAAAGGCAAATTAAATCCTATAAAGTGGCAGTTTGTCAGAATTCAAGGCTCCCTCCAAACCCAGGACCACAGCTACTTATGCAAAATTACTCACAGAGTCCATATAAAGACATATGAATGGCTGCATAGAAGCTGCTGTACCTACCAAAGATAAACCCAAAACAAACTCTAAAAACAAACAACACTGGTGGAATCCTTACCTAAACATAGTATTTAATAAAAGAAGAAAAGCTGTGATGAAAATCAAGAATAAAACGGGTCTATATCACATAGTTGAAGTGTGAAAACTTCAACTATGTAAATATCAAGCCCAAAAGTTTGAAAACCGAAAACTCCGAACACTCAGAACAGCAATTTTTTTCCCAGGGAAAAAAATTGCTGTTCCGGTACAAAACGTGGAAACATACGAACACTGCATACTGTTTCTAATGTGGGGGGCTTGGCCCCCACACCCCTCAACGTGGGGGGCTGTGCCCCCCACACCCCCCTACTTAAATATACCAACTCCAAGATCGCACCACAGTGGAGGAAATAGCAAAGCCACGGAAACGGCCCACCAAATTATTTCCCTGGGAAAGAATTCGATGTTCCACTGCTTCATTATTTTTAGACTTTGAACATCCTAGTTTGAAGTTTCGGCGTTCTGACATTTGTGCTTTCAGACTTATGATATACAAACGAATAAAACTCCCTTAAAAATAAGTACACTCTCAAAAACCTAAGCTTCAAACTAAGAAATCTAATTAGGTCCAACAAGGCCAGCTACAAGGTCAGGATAGCCTCACAGGCTAAGGACAATCAGAAAACCTTCTTCAACTATGTCCAAAATCTTGGCAGTAACATACAATAGATGTGTTAAACTGATTGTAAACAGTACCACCTTCACCAATCACATATCAGATCTGCGGGATGATAAATTCAGCTCAAACATCATCACCCCCCTGAGGTCCACCAGGTGAAAACCCATTCAGCATACTTCAATAAGCTATCAGCAGGAACCAGGTGTTGGAAGTATTTGCTAAAGCAAAGAACACTAACTCCATGCATCCTCACAACATCCCTGCTTGCCTTCTGAACAGTCTAAAATGTGACCTATCAAGACCACTTGAGGCACTCTGCACTTGCAGCCTTGAAACAGGCTACATTCCAAGTGAATGGAGGACAGCAACAGTCATTCCTCTCCACAAGGGCAGACCATCAACTGAACCAGTTTAATGAACCTAATATGCAAAGCCATGGAACGAATTATCATGGAACAAATAAACATGGAAATAATAAACAAGGACATTGGCAAACTACAGACACTGGACAAATCCCAATGTGGCTTTGTTAAGGGAAGGTCCCACTCAGGCATTGTTGCCAAGCTCTCTGAGCTAGGCATAAATCCTTACATAACTCTGGATTGCAGGCTGGCTCACAGACAGACCCAGAGTCAGGATCAATGGGACCTCTCCAACCAAGAGACAGGTCACCAGCAGAGTATCTCAGGGCTCCGTTCTGGGTCTGCTCTTGTTCTTCTTGGAAGTCAAGACTAATTTTAAAGGCCTCTGGCTCACCAAGTTCATAGATGACTGTAAACTGGGAGCTATTACTTTTTTCCTCTAAGACACCAACATCTTCCAAGTGGGTTTTATACAGACCAATGACTACTGCCAAACTCATGGCCTGAAACTCAATAACAGAAATGCATTAGAATGTCCTTTGGAAGCTGTCAACACAAGTTAATTTAAGGGACACTATTCAAATGAAACTTTCACAACTGGAAGGGAAATTGTAAATTTACCTCTGGTTTAGCCCCTATGTTCCTTATGGGCAGAGGCAGACAATAAGAAATGTATTATACTAACTAACCCCCCCCCCCACACACACACACAAATCCTTAGTTATCTCCCTTTTGACATGCCCCCCCCCCCCACATAGATGACTATGATTCTTGGGACCCAAATGGTTTGAGGTGAGCAGCTAGGCTTGTAAGAGCCCTAGGGATCATTAGCCTAGTAACAACCTATGAACCTAGGAAATATGATCCTGATAATTAAAAATTCTGAAAATGAAATAGGCAGAACCATACACATTTTTCCTCATACTCATCAATAATCTTCCCGTCATTATCATAAAGGACCGGAATTAACTAAATGTTTAGTAGTCATAGGATTAAGAAAAACTACAGCTGCTGGGCTGGGTTAAGAAGAGTGATAAAAACTGAAAATATTATGTCCTATGTCCCTTTTTAGGGACAGGTGGCTGACTATCAGGAAAGTTACAGACTGCTACACTTACATTCTCCAAAGCTGACAGAACTGGAGAAATGGATGAAAGTTCTGGAAATGTAACAGCTCATAGTATTTTCTGAGGGACTGAGACACCTCAGTGTTCTGCCACTGAAAACATTGGCGGAATCTGAAATTAGCCTCAGAGAATGAGAAACCCCCACAGGATGAATCAGAAATTGAGAACTCCTCTGAGTCTGAATCAGAAATCTGAGAAGAAAACCCTGTATCTGTTCCTTCATCTTCCTGTCCAGATTCAGAATCTTAAATCTCATCTGCAAAGGAGGTATCATTTCTTTTACCAGAAACTGCTTTATAAGAAGGATCAATAACCAGGTCACAGTTTGCTGGCTCAACATGTTTTTTTTTTGGATTGATTTTGTATTTGGAGCCGTGCAATAGTCCTCGTGCAGGAGGTTGGTTTTGGAGGTTGCTTTGTTTATAAGTTCCATGATAATGCGTTACATGCCCTTGCAGATCAGGCTCATCAGACTGATGGGACGGTAGTTCCCGGGATCCAAGATGGATCTCCCCTTGTGAAGTGGGATAACTGTAGCTGTATGCCACTCAGTGGGCATGAAGCCTGAGGTGAGGCTATGATTAAACATGACACTTAGGTGAGGTGCCAGTTCATTTTGTAGTTCATGTAGTACACAGCCCGGGATGTCATCTGGTCCCATGGATACTGTATTCTTAGCTTTGGAGAGTGCAGGTTCTACCTGTGTGGCCGTGATTACCGGAATTTGGCAATCTTTTGGTATTGAGATGGGCCCTTTAGGGGGTTAGGGGGGGTGAAGTTGGCACTAAATTGATCTGCCAGGATATTGGCAATATCCTTGGGATCAGTATATTTAATGCCATTCTGTTGTAGCTCAGAGCAGATCTGAGTATTGCCATTTACATTCTTGACATAACTATAGAATGCCTTGTGGTTGTCTTTGGAATTTTTGGCAATTTTATTTTCGTAACTAGCTTTGGAAGATTATATGAAAGATCACAGCTTCTTACTGAGGCTGGTAAGGGAGTTTTTTTGCATCCTGGGATTTTCCTCTTTTCTGCAACAGTTTTTTCCTTCTGTTGTCTAGTTTGTTTATAGCAGGGGACCACCACATTGGCTTCCTTTTTTTGGAGGAGAGCATCTTGGTTCTATTTGGGATGGCACGATTCATGATTTTGTTATAAAGGACAGGTAAGTGCAGCAAAGGTTTGGAAACTATGCGATCTGTGGATGTGATTGTGGCATTTTTTTCTGTTTGCAGTCATTGCTGTCTTCTTATTGTCTTCAGTTGACTGTGATCTCCTGCATGCATTTCAGATGTTTACTGTTGACTGAGTAGCACTTAGGATACAAGTAATCACCATCATTTCAAAAGACGTTCCTGCTGAGAGGAGAGGATGGCAGTAACCCCAAAAGGAGAAGTTTAAATATCTTGGGGTCTGCTTCATAAGTGATACTAAAGGGACTGAGAGATTGACCAGTGGTTGGTTGCAATGATGGTAGTAATGCAGACATTGTACTGAACTGTACTGGTGAAGCAAGCATTACACCACAGAATAAACCTCTCCATTTAGTAATCAGTCTGTAACCCCATTGTCCTTTATTATCATGAATTTCTTGTAGTGACAGAAAAGATGAAACCATACATACAAGCAGGAGAGATCAGATTCCAAAACAACATCATTGGACTCAGTTATTACAGTAGACTAAGGGAGCTCAGAATTCTGAGAAGATGAGAGCAGAGATGATGCTCCTATGGGTTGTCAGGAGTCAGCTGAGGTGGTTTGGATCATAGTAAGGATGCCTGAGCACTTTGCAAAGGACACAAACCAGGCATGATCCACTACAATGAGGTCCCAGGACAGACACAGCAGGACATGTAGGAGGCATTGTATCTCTTAGACTGCATGATGAGATCTACAGATCATGGAGAATGAACTGAGAAGAATTGCAGGAATAAGGAAGTCTGGTCTGCCCCAGTCAGCTTGCTGCATCTCTAATCCTCACCACCTGCCTCTGTAACACACATAGCAGCTGCCTCTGTAACCATAACCAGCAGAAGGGATTTAGAAAGCAGATGTATGGATGGATGCATGCTCACCTGGATTTTAACAGTATTGCTTAATTCTTAAGAATGAAAAATGAATGTATAAAAACAGATAGTAGCTTGTGCTTATTTAACAGAGGCATGTATGACATCTACTGAATGGATGCTTGACTTTGCTTTAGGTCACACATTCCTATATATGTTTTAAAGCAATATGTTTCAACAGCAAGCTCATGTGTTTTCCATTTTATTTTTTTTCCATCACCCTGCTGTATTGTGCTGAGTTTTGACATAGTCAACAAAAGCAAATTAGTGTGAGGCAGTACCTTTAGCCTTGCAACAGTTTTAAAAAACATATTTAAATCATGTTTTTTTCCTTAATATTCAGCTTTTAAATGTCACACAGTTGACAAACAAACTGACAAGACTAAATATGAGTAGTAATATAAAAACTGCTTGAAAATTAAGTACCAAAATGCAGTCTGTGCCCTCAAGCAGTCCAGAGACCCAGACAGATTTCTCTTCAATTTCAAAGTCCAAATGTCCAAGCGGGTACTCTTCCATCGCTCTGCTTCTACTGAACCTTCATCCAGATAAATTACTCTTATGGAAAAATAAGTTCCCTGCTTTGGTTTATGTTCCCACTAAGGACACTATTGTAGGTCTTATATGTAGTCTGGTTAATAATTTTCTACATCATACATTTCCTTTATGCATTTGGTGTGTGTGTGTGTGTGTGTGTGTGTGTGTGTGTGTGTGTGTGTGTGTGTGTGTGTGTGTGTGTGTGTGTGTGTTTGTGCATGTGTGTGTTTGCTTGAGTTTGTGAGCACATTTCTTGTGTGTGTGTGTGTGTGTGTGTGTGTGTGTGTGTGTGTGTGTGTGTGTGTGTGTGTGTGTGTGTGTGTGTGTGTGTGTGTGTGTGTGTGTGTCTGTCTGTCTATTAGTTTGTTTGTGCATGTGTGTGTTTGCTTGAGTTTTTGAGCACATTTCTTGTGTGTGTGTGTGTGTGTGTGTGTGTGTGTGTGTGTGTGTGTGTGTGTGTCTGCGTGCTTTCACACAGGAGGGTATCTCTCTCTCTCTCTCCTTCTGTCTGTCTTTTTGTGTGTGCATGCATAAATTCATTCTAGAAAAATCACTTTCTGGTTAAAGAGTCTGTACTGACTTCTGACCACAAGGATTGTTTGTGTATAATTAAATATATATATATATATATATATATATATATATATATATATATATATATATATACAGACAGATGGTATGTAGCCAGCACTTGTTCCTAGCCTGATTTTGTATGAGAGAGACTAGTCTCCTCTCATTACATTGCTGTATTATCTTCCCAAGTCATCCTACAGTGGACTCATGTCAAACAACTCAATGTCATTGGATGCATCTGTCATTTCTTCTGTGTCTACATACAGCCATGCAGCTACATGTACTCTTACAGTATGTCCACACAGCAATGTTTGTACCTGATATCACTTCATTAAGCCCCAGAAAGCAGTGTACTGCCTTATAAAAAGACTCCATAATTTGCACTGATTGCACTCTTTGACAACCCAGCGCTTGTGATGGATAAGCCATCTACTAGAAAATTCATTCTGTCAGAGTAAATGATTGATCTAACAAAAGCATTAAGAGTGCTGACTGCAATCAGTGCAAAAGCATGTGAAGTGCAGAGTGCAGCATTACAGAGTACTATTAGGGACTTTTTACAAACCACAGCTGTATAGTAGAGAGTCATAAATCTGCAACTTAATTATTTAACTAAAAGGCTAAAAACACTTCTTGTGAAAAAGCAGGCCCACTTACTGATTTAACATGATAGTACATGATGAAGAATAATGAAATGTACAGCACTTCTTTGGACGCAAAGCTGATGTAGGATCTTCAGCTATTAAACTGACATCCGGTAAATTATCAACTCGAGCAGTAGACCAAGACATGCATTTGCTTAAGAAATCAAATGGTTGTGCTTAATTGTTGTAACTAACAATAACTGTTTGCATTTTAAATATCAATCACAGTAGTATGCCTACTGGTTAAATGAGCTTGTTGAATGAGCCTTAGTTAACAAGTTCAATATTGCTTTTATGAATGGTTGAAGTTACTCTGTAAACTGCAAGATGGATCTGATGAGGTCCTAAATCATAAGGTGAAAGCATTCATTGTAGATTGCTTTTTAGTAGTAGTAGTATTATTATTGCTGTATACAACTAGCTTAAATAAACTATTTGTGTGTCACTTTTCACTGCATTAGTTTTTATGTATTAATATAAATCAGATAAAGTTGCTCTACTAGTTAAAATGTAGTATTCCATTGTCAAAGGGCCACTGATTTGATAAGTTTACCACCATATAAGTCTGTTTAAGTATATATTACATTGCTGTCAAAAATTTATTTATTTATATAGTTGCATTTGTTTTCCAGTTTGTACAGCTTCTATCTGAAAATCATATTGTGCTATATTTAATCACAATGCATAAATTATTTTACATTGCATATGCTCTGAATGTGTTTTTTTATTTTTTATTTTTTAAGCATAGGCACTTACATCCACTTGTCAATAAAGGTTTTATTTAAGCAAATGCCAGTGTATCACTTCAGCATTTCAGACAGTTTTCTTTTCCTCTGTTGATCCATAGATTATTTTTCTCTCATTTGATTTATATTCTGCTGCCTGAATATCACACAGATGGTTCTTGCACATGGGATGGTTTCGTCACTAGCACTTTTCCAACTTGTAACGCCTAATAACATTACGCACTCAGTACATATAAAAATAGGAATTAGGGCTGTAATGCATGCAACATGCTTCAGGTGTTACACGTACTCACTTATAGATTTCCTCGTATTTACATGTGCTCTTTGGTGCACAGATGCCAGTTTACAACACAGCTGACATTTTTAGTGGTATAATCCACTGCAAACTGAAGAAGTCATACACCACTCTCATCATCTGGAAACACTTGATTTTAACTCCTTAACATCAATAAGTGTCAGAATATCACGTGATGCACTTGCTCAGCTTTCACCCGATGCCAACTCAGTGCCCTTTTATTTTAAAAATCAGCTGCATGACTATTATTACTTGATAAACTACTTAGATAAATTTAACTAAACAGTTTACATATAATAAAAATTAGGCAAAAACAGACCAGAAAGTATGATTTTAATGCAGCTGGTAAGGTATCACAGTCCTTCTTGGTGTGATAGACAGTAGCAAGCCACTGGAATTTGCCACATTGTATACTATCGTCTGCACCACTGCACCAATGATCTAGACCTTGTGAGGGCTCAGCTAAGTGCGGAGGGTATAAAGGTTACGGGGGAGGAACACCACCCCTGAACACAAATATTTATTAATAAATATTTTTATTTATTTACTTAAACACTTATTTTTTTTATAAAAGAATCCACTTATTTGGAAGGGAAATATTCTGTGTACCACTGGATCATTAGTGCAATCAGACTTAAACACTAGTGGGGGGGAGTCTTTGCATAACATGAGCTGGCAAAATTAGTTTGAGCAGCAATTCATTCACTTGTTTAAAGTGAAATATCAAAGACGATGCAGTGAACATATGGTAATTTTGGGGTGTTGGTTTGTTTGTAGAAGCCCTGGATCTACTGTGACTTAATCAATATTCGATAACCATCAAGGGAGTGAACTATGTATGTGAAACAAACTGAATACTGGCAGATTTTCAGTTGATCAGAGTCAAACATTAGAAGTTTACTGCTCAAAAATTGGTTACTGTGTGTGTGTGTGTGTGTGTGTGTGTGTGTGTGTGTGTGTGTGTGTGTGTGTGTGTGTGTGTGTGTGTGTGTGTGTGTGTGTGTGTGTGTGTGTGTGATTTGTGTATCCCACGATCAGAGAGAGTACAAAGCAGAATCAGTCCAAGAGCCATTTACAACTAATATTCAGCACCTACCCTTAAGTTCTCCTTTCTCCAGAGGGGCAAAACAAGCTTGCCTGGAGGAAGACTTTATGAATACTGATTTTATTGCAACAGTTCTTCTTAGGTATAGTTAGGATATAAGTTATTTATTCCAGTGGTGGGGTAAGCACAGGGAAATTATGTAGATTTAGATCTTTTGTATGGTTGTTTGTGGAGGCACTCATTTTGTGAAGCTGAAAGACATGGGCCACAGTGTCCTTCATTTCAAGGAAAGACAAGCACACATTGCCATGCAGGAGTCTATGAGCTACAGAATACAATGAGTTTCAATCTTGTCTTGGTAGTTTGAAGTCTTTAGACAACTATTTTTTTTCATCAGAAACCTGTGGGATCTTTCTAGGTGTGAGGTGAGTTTGGGAAGATACATGCCAAAAGGGGCATTTAGTAATTGATCATAAAGGGTGTGTATAGAATAATAACTTTGTTACACCTTGAAGTGATGATTTTGAATATTAGTTGGGCCAGATGGTGGTCAAGGGATAGAGGGTTGCCTAAAAAAGTACCAAGATCTTTGAGAAATTAAGCAATTTGGAGATGGGTGTCATTTATGGTCAAGGGATAGAGGGTTCCCTAAAAAAGTACCAAGATCTCTGAGAAATGAAGCAATTTGGAGATGGGTGTCATTTATACTGTAGGTTCATAGGTTTATAGGTAAGTAGTAAGCTAACTGCTCTTGCAGGTCATTTCAAGCCTATTGAGTTTTCCTTTTTTATGCTTGAAATAACCTATTCCATTTGTTTATAGAGTGGCCTTATTCATCACATGGTCAATAATTATATATTACTCCTAGTGAGAATAACTGGGATCATACCACAGATAATTTGATGTGACCAATGCAGGGGATAAAGCAATTAGGAGCTGCATCTGTCCATTAGTGGTACAGGGGCAGTCATTGAGTAAATTTTCTGTTTCCCATCCATAGATCTAAGTTGCAGTTGAAAATAGACAGGGATGATATTTGTTTTATGTGGATCATGAGTCTGTTCCATAGCAGCAGTATCCTCTGCAAAATATACCTGTCCCTCTAAACCATTCTGTTGATGCTAAAGAAGAGGTTTAGATCCCTAGACTGAGTATTTCTGATGCCATATGACTTGTTGATGTGCAGTAAATCAACCAGTAATTGCTTCAGAGGATCCATTGTATGCCAGATACAAGTCACCTCTCAGCAGTCTGTAGGATACTAAGTATAGTGACAGAGCTTTGACTCTGTCCATATAGGACATGCTGTTTAGGTCTTTTATCCTTTTAATAAGGTATCTCTGTGAGCATTCAGGTTGCTGCATGTCTCTGGACAGATACAATTCAAAGGAGGCATTATATTCAATGACAGGCCTAATGAGGGCTGAGTTAAGGGTTGACAATGGCATCCCGAGATCGCTGCACAATCCTTTTGTTTATAAGGTGTGCAATAGAGAAGAGTTTTCTTACAGAAATAGCACGTTAGCCAAAGGTTACATCACCGTACACATAAGATCCCAAATCCCAAACAAGTGGGTCAACTCATAGGGGTGTTTTGTCAATGTGGTAGTTCCCTGGGGTAGGTGACTTCCCAAAGGATACAAGTAATGCATTTTTTGGCATTAAGTTTCAGACCATAATTTTGACACCAGTTATTTATTTGAGACAAACCTTCCTGCAGGATGGCTAAGTCATTTAAAGATTCACTGATTGCTCCTAGCTTGCAGTCATCTGCAAACTTAGTCAGCCTTTGGTATTAGCTTTTACTTTCAAAAAGTAGATGACAAACAGTAAAAGTTCCATCACAGAACCTGGAGGACTTCACTAATGACTGGTCACTTTGTGGAGGTACCTTCTCCTATTTTAATTATCTGCATCAAATCTGTGGGCCAGTTGGAAACCCAAAGGTTTATATAGTGGTTTATTCCCAGTTTATTTAGCTTTTCTACTATGCCAGAGTGGGAAACCATGTCAAAACTGTTGACCGGGTCAAGGTATATGGTATGTACCATTTTGCTTTCTTCCATTGCTTTGATTACCTTTTCAAAAAAAATCCACCAGGTATTAAAATATGTATATCTGCCAAATGTGATAACATTGAACTTTATTCATTTGACCTGAGTTCATTATTTTTACAGTAGTGATTTGCATGTTCTAGCCTTGTCTATACTGTCACAGTGTCAGAAAATTTGCAAACTACGATATCCAGTTATCCAAAGGTCCCAGTTATAGTCTGAAGATATGAGAATTAGATACTGAAGAGTGTGAATCCCAGCATGGAGTCTTGATGTACACCAGTCACCTTTTAGCTTTCTAATGTGACTCCTATTATTTTAATAATATGTGTTCTGTCAGAAAGCCAGTTTGTTACCTACCTCACAACCTAAGGGTCATTGTTTAGGTTTATATGCTTATTTACAATATCAGGTTGGTATCAAAGGCTTTATCAAGATTGAGATGTGATATGCGGAATGCATAGCCTCCACCAACAGGTTCTGTGACCCTTTCGAAGAACTTAGCTAGACTGAGTAGCCATGGTTACGGTTAAGAAAGCCAAATTGATATGGGTCAATGGAATCAAAGATTTTAATGTCAATATATAAGAACTCTTATATGGTGCACTCCATGGCCTTACTCATTAGGCTTGTTTGGTTGATAGTTCTATAGTTACCAATGCCTAAGGAAGAACCACCTTTGTGTAGAAGCATCATAACAGCCATTTTTCAAGCATCAGGAACATATCCTTTGGAGAAACTTAAGTTAACGAGATTTAAGAGAGGCTTACCTCCAAAAAAGCTAGCAAGTATGACTGGTGCACGGCATATCCAAACTGTTAAATAAACCAAAAAAAAAAAAAAAAAAGAAAAAGCCAACACTCAGAGGTAAATAAAGTTTTATTTCTTCCCCTTAAAGGGAAAGGAATAAAACTTTATTTGCCTCTGAGTGCTGGCTTTTTTTTTTTTGGTTTATTTAAGAGAGGCTTCCCAGACATGTTTGGCACTATTAGGCAATGAGGGAAATTGGCAGGGCTCATGGATGTGGCTCTTTTGGCCTTGGGGTGGGCAATAAAGACTTCTTTAATCATAATCACAGGATGGGGCAGGGATTTAAGGATTTGTGAAACTTCATTAACTGTAGCTGATCTGAAGTTAGTATTGAATTAATCTTACAGTATATTAGCAATATTCCTAAGGTCAGAGTAAGTAATGTCTTTATGAATTAGCTCAGAGCTTTGTTGGGCATTGTTTCTTAGTTTCCAATGTAGTTAAATAAAGATTTATAATTATATTTAGTCTCGAATGTTGTTTTCAGTTCATAATTAGCTTTGATTTGTTGATGGTATTTCTCAAATTTTTACTGATTCTTTTGATAGAGCCTTTAATTTGGGTACTCTGTGATTTGTTTGCAGACATTTAGTAATTGTTTCCTTTTATACTAAAGAGTTTGTTAATGTGTGTAGACCACCAGGCAGTTTGTTTTTGAATGCATAATTATACAGATTCATGTGAGGGACTGCTTAACCCAGCCACTGGGGATGCACAAGGCAGTGCATTTCTTTGTGCCGGTCCCAAGCCCGGATAAATGGGGAGGGTTGCATCAGGAAGGGCATCCGGCATAAAACCTCTGCCAAATGACTTATGCTGAGAACATTTCATATTTCCATACCGGATCAGTCGAGGCCCGGGTTAACAACGACCACCACCAGTACTGTTAGCCAACAGGGTGCTGGTGGAAAATGGGCTACTGTTGGCTGACGGAGAAGAGGAGGGGGAAGGCATGCCCGAAGGCAGGAAGAGAGGAGGAAGGTTAGGAGTGTAGTAGTGAGGGCAGGAACTTTGAATGTTGACAGTATGACTGGTATAGGGAGAGAGTTAGCTGATATGATGGAAAGAAGGAAGGTTGATATATTGTGCATGCAAGAAACCAGATGGAAGGGAAGTAAGGCCAGGTGTATAGGAGGCAGGTTCAAATTGTTCTATCATGGTGTGGATGGCAGGAGAAATCGGGTGGGGGTTATCCTAAAGGAACAGTATGCCAAGAGTGTTTTGGAGGTGAAGAGAGTGTCTGATAGAGTGATGTTTATGAAGCTTGAAATTGTTGGTGTAATGATGAATGTTGTTAGTGCATATGCTCCACAAGTTGGGTGTGTCATGGATGAGAAAGAAAAATTTTGGAATGAATTGGATGAAGTGGTGGTGAGTGTACCCAGGGGTGAGAGACTAGTGATTGGAGCGGACTTCAATGGGCATGTTGGTGAAGTGAACAGAGGGGATGAGGAAGTGATGGGTAGGTATGGTGTTAAGAAGAGGAATGCAGAAGATCAGATGATTGTGGATTTTGCAAAAAGGATGGACAAGGCTGTGGTGAATACATATTTTAAGAAGAGGGAGGAGCATAGGGTGACGTGCAAGAGTGGAGAAAGATGCACACAGGTGGATTATATCCTATGTAGGAGGGCCAGTCTGAAGGAGATTGGAGACTGTAAAGTGGTGAGAGGGGAAAGTGTAGTTAAGCAGCATAGAATGGTGGTCTGTAGGATGACGTTGGTGATCAAAAACAGTAGGAGGAGTGTGAAAGCAGTGCCAAGGATTAAATGGTGGAAGTTAAAAAGGGTGATTGTGAGGTGGAGTTCAAGGAAGAGTTAAGACAGACACTGGGAGGCAGTGAAGAGTTACTGAATAGGTGGGTAGCTACAGCAGAGCTAGTAAGAGAGACTGCTAGAAAGGTACTTGGTGTGACATCTGAACAGAGGAAGGAGGACAAGGAGACCTGGTGGCAGAATGAGGAAGTACAGGAGAGTATACAGAGGAAGAGGCTGGCGAATAAGAAGTGGGATTGTCAAAGACATGAAGAAAGTAGACATGAGTATAAGGAGATGAGGCGCATGGCAAAGAGAGAGGTGGCAAAGGCTAAGGATAAGGCATATGGAGAGTTGTATGAGAGATTGGACTCTAAAGAGGGAGAAAAGGACCTGTACCGATTTGCTAGACAGAGGGACAGAGCTGGGAAAGATGTGCAGCAGGTAAGGGTGATAAAGGATAGTGAGGGAAACATACTCACAAGTGAGGAGAGTGTGTTGAGTAGATGGAAATAGTACTTTGAAGGGCTGATGAATGAAGAGAATGAGAGAGAGAGAAGGTTGGATGATGTAGGGATAGTGAATCAGGAAGTGAAACAGATTAGCAAGGAGGAAGTAAGGACAGCTATGAAGAGGATGAAGAATGGAAAGGCTGTTGGCCCAGATGACATACCAGTGGAAGCATGGAGGTGCTTAGGAGAAATAGCAGTGGAATTTTTAACCAGATTGTTTAATGAAATTTTGGAAAGTCAAAGGATGCCTGAGGAGTGGAGAAAAAGTGTTTTGGTACCTATCTTTAAGAATAAGGGTGATGTGCAGAGCTGCAGTAACTACAGAGGGATAAAATTGATCAGTCACAGCTTGAAGTTATGGGAAAGAGTAGTGGAAGCTAGGTTAAAAAGGGAGGTAATGATTAGTGATCAGCAGTATGGTTTCATGCCAGGAAAGAACACAACAGATGCAATGTTTCCTCTGAGAGTGTTGTTGGAGAAATATAGAGAAGGTCAGAAGGAGTTGCATTGTGTCTTTGTGGACTTAGAGAAAGCATATAACAGGGTGCCTAGAAAGGAGTTGTGGTATTGTATGAGGAAGTCGGGAGTGGCAGAGAAGTATGTAATAGTGGTACAGGATGTGTACGAGGGTAGCGTGACATTGGTGAGGACTGCGGTAGGAGTGACAGATACATTTAAGGTGGAGGTGGGATTACATCAAGGATCAGCTCTGAGCCCTTTCTTATTTGCAGTGGTGATAGACAGGTTGACATATGAGATCAGACAGGAGGCCCCGTGGATTATGATGTTTGCAGATGACAATGTGATATGTAGTGAGAGTAGGGACCAGATTGAGGAGACCCTGGAGAGGTGAAGATATGCTTTAGAGAGGAGAGGAATGAAGGTCAGCAGGGCTAAAACAGAATATATGTGTGTAAATGAGAGGGAGGGTAGAGGAATGTTGAGGATGCAGGGAGTAGAGTTGGTAAAGGTGGGTGAGTTTAAGTACTTGGGATCAACAGTTCAGAGTAATGGTGAGTGTGGAAGAGAGGTGAAAAAGAGAGTACAGACAGGGTGGAATGGGTGGAGAAGAGTGTCAGGAGTGATTTATGACAGATGGGTACCAGTAAGACTGAAAGGGAAGGTCTACAAGAGGGTAGTGAGACCAGCTATGTTATATAGGTTGGAGATGGTGGCATTGACAAAAAGGCAGGAGTCAGAGCTGGATGTGGAAGAGTTAAAGATGTTAAGATTTGCACTGGGTGTGACTAGGATGGACAGGATTAGGAATCAGTATATTAGAGGGTCAGCTCAGGTTGTACTGTTTGGAGACAAAGCAAGAGAGGCGAGATTGCATTGGTTTGGACATGTGCTGAGGAGAGATGCTGGGTATATTGGGAAAAGGATGCTAAGGATGGAGCTGCCAGGTAAGAGGAAAAGAGGAAGGCCTAAGGTAAGGTTTATGGATGTGGTGAGAGAGGACATGCAGGCGGTTGGTGTGAAAGAGCATGATGCAGAGGACAGGAAGAAATGGAAACAGATGATCCACTGTTGTGACCCCTAACGGGAACAGCCAAAAGAAGATGATGATGATGTGAGGGACTGCTTGTTCTATAGCCAAGATATGAATACAATTTTGAAGTATAGGTATCCACTAAGACTGCAATGAAACTGGATATATTACAAGAGTTTTGACAGCTCTTCATAAAGTTTTTTGGGGGTTGCCTTTTTTAATGTCCTTGTTTTCTGTGTTTGCCAAGGTGGCATTATTGTTTGAAGCATTGCTAGAGAAGATCAATGCATTATAATCAGACATGAATGGGAATGCAGATATGGTAGGAGTGGTACAGCAGGTGTCAATGTTAAGAACAGATACAGAATGTGAGGATGATGGCTCCAGGAAATTAGCATTTATTAAATCAAGTAATCATTGGGCGTGCCCAGTATGGTAGTACAGGTATTCCAGTAATAGCTTGATGAACAAAATCTCCCAAGATAAAGAGCCTTTTGTCTATAAGCAATTTAGCTAATCCATTTAGAGTTTTTTCATGGTCATCAAGGGACATGAAAGGTGATATCTAGCATGCTATAAGGTGATAACTTATCTTATTTAGGATGATTTAAATTGAACCTCATTAAATTCAGTTTGGAGGCAATATTCTCTCTCTGGCAAATACTGACACACCCCAGCAGTTTTGGTTTCCATGATCACTCGGATTTAAATGTGTACAAGTTGCAGTAGTGCCTTAATGTCAGGTAACTTATTATTGACTCTTCTGGCACTGAGTATAGCAGCCTTAATGGGTCAAGAGTTAGAATTTCTACAGTCCATTTAGCTGTCTTAGGATGCCCAGTAGACAAACTTTGCCTAATAAGGCACTATATGGGCAGCAAAAGCTCTGACCTGTATTCAAAAGTAATAAAAAATAGGTGCAGCCCATCCCTTATGAAGCCATTAGGTCTGTCATTCATATAGTCCTAAGCTGACAAACCCTACAATACTATCAAATGAGACCAGCTTCTTAGTCAATTTTTAAAGCCAGTGTCTTTTCCTGAAATCTGGTCATCATTCTGGATAAAAGCATTGTTCCAATCAAAACCAGAGTCTTACTTCCATTAGATACATAAAAGGTAAGACCTAACATCTCTCTGTATGCTCTGTGATCTGAGTACCACAAGTCATTCACAACCAGATGGACCACTACCAGACTGCAGTCATATATGCTTGGTGTGAGGGACTCTAGAGCCATCTTAACATTACAGATACTGGTCCAAGAAAGACAGCTGTCACCCTGTTCTTATCCAACCTGGTGAGTGGGTTATCTGCATGCCTAATGATGAAGTCACCAATTGCTAAGACATTACCATTTGTGTAAACAGACATACTTGAACAGAAAGTTTAAAATCTACATCATTGTGACTCCCCAAAATGTGTGATAATATGCTATGTGTCTTCAACTGATTTAATTTCTCCAAGTCTTTTGGATGATTTAATTTCTCCAAGTCTTTTGGATTTCTAATACCAAGATGGGAATGCACCCCATTCTTAAGCCAAAGTATGATTAAGGTTCATGAAATTAGTATTTTTCAGTCTTTGATATTAGCCAAAAGTGTTCTTTGCAGCACCCACAATATGCCCATAATTCACTCCTTCTGCAATTTATATGTAGTTACATGAATCAGTAACATATTTAAATAAGACTGTAAATTCTTTTTTATGAGACCTATTGCTTCTAACTACTATTGGAACTGTCTGGATATCCTTATTCCACATTGTCCCCATTTCTGCCTGCAAATCCTGGTATTTTATGACTTTGTGTTTCTCTGTATGTAAGACACTGTAATAACTGGGTGTAGCTATTTCAATGATCAATGCTAATTTTGCCTTCATTTCATGGTCTACTATATCTGGTTTTCTCACATCTATTGTTAAACTGTTGGTAATGGTTGATTCCGTGT
This sequence comes from Protopterus annectens, assembly GCF_019279795.1. Taxonomy (NCBI): domain Eukaryota; kingdom Metazoa; phylum Chordata; order Ceratodontiformes; family Protopteridae; genus Protopterus; species Protopterus annectens. Next base: position 1,342,506,087 of record NC_056737.1, read on the forward strand.
GATATAAACTTCATCATTCTCTATAATGCTTTGTGGCTCATGTTTCCAATGTTTCTTAGCTACTGCAATATTGTAATGTTTGCACTATCCTCAGTGCAACTGTCTTGCCACATTATTATGCCTTTTAGTACACAGACCTTCTGCGATTAGTGTATCACACCCAACAGCAAGATGTGTAACTGTTTCTTTCCAGTAATGTTTTACAGAAAAAATTGTCTATTTCTCCCACATTTTCAATGGATTTTGTAAAAAACGTGTATGTATTCCACAATCTTGGGCCACTAATATTAACCTTTCATCTTTTGTTTTAAATTTACGTCTACTTAACCATTCCAGGATCAGATCGTAATTAACATGAGGTTGTTCCAGGAGTTTTCTGTACTTGCAATTATGTTCATGCCTTTTCCACATTTCTTGCCTTCTCATCTGATCTTTTATATCACATTTGTCTCCCAGACTGATATTTTCTTGGTGCTGCAGCTTTCCTGCTTTAAATGTTGTTTTTGCACATTTATCAAGACCAAATGATATTCTTTTATCATCTGAGAAAGTTTTGACAGCTTCCATTTGTGCTTTCAGCTCCTTATCTGATGAACTATAAAGCTGTAAATCATACACATAAAGAAGATAAGTCTTTACACTTTGTTGTCTGGGGACCAAATTGTAAACATGACCTAATCTTTGAAGTAAACAGCTTAATGAGTAAAGAGCAGGAGTGATAAAGAGTCACATTGGAATATCCCCGTTTGAATTTTTATCCATAGGATAATTATTATGGCTCAGCTGCAATGTGGTTTGCCACCGTTTCATGGTCACCATAATGTAATTGATTGATGTAGGGTGTATCTTACACATCTGTAAGCACTTCTTTATTCATGAATGTGGGATGCTGTCAGATACTTTTGATAATCTATTCATGCCATACTTAGATTCTTCCCCTTTTTACAATTCTCCATTATGACTTTAACAACAAATGATCATTTGTTCCACAGGACTTTCTTTTGCATCCCTTTTGTTCCTATTGCCATGAATGGGTTTTCTTCTAAATGACTATAAACACTGTTAGCATCAATTCCATATACAGTTTATACTTTGTCAGAAGGCAAGTTATTGGTCTATAGTTTTTAGAATAGCTTGCACGTTTACAACATGAGTATCATTTTTCCTGTTGTTAACCAGGTTGGTGTTTCTTCTGGGAGTGCATATATGTAGTTCTTACCCAGGGCTAAATCTTTGTGTAACAATATTAATCCTTTTAGCCAGAAATTAGGTACTGCATCTGGGTCAGGGGCTTTCCATCTAAGAGCTTTTCTTAATTTTGTTTCTCTTTCTCTGGCCGTTATTTCTTCCCATTTCATATCCTATACATTTGAACTTCTTACTGTTTCTTTTACTTCTTCTATACATTTGGCATGGCATATTTGTTGTGTTCCTCAGGATCTTCATTGATATTTCTTCAAAATGTGTCTATTTCTTCTTTTATGGTGGTGTTTCTCTTTCTTTTGCTTTGTTTCCCCGTTCTCTATAAATTTTTGGGTCATCAGTGAATTGCTTGTTTTAACTTTTCTTTTACATTTTTCTGCATATCTTCTAAGATTTTCTGCCTGTACTGATACCTTTAGGTTATTATTTGCAATAGTGTACAATAGATACTAGTCTGTACAAATACTACACATTGCTTTCAGCACATCTATCTTTATAAGCATTTTTGTTAATCTGTTCCCTCTTCTGTACTCTTCTAACAGTGATACTTCATGTCTTAACTGCTTTATAATTTTCTCCGTTCACTACTTCCATGATGGCATTTGATTTCTTCCCTTCCTTTTTCTTACTGCCCTGTACTTTTGTGGTAAGACTTTAACTCTTATTAATTTTGCTGCACAGTAATATATCCTATTTATTTATGTTATATCACACAAATTTCTGTTAATAGTCTTGATTACTGTGTTCATTTGTTTTATCAGACTTCTAACATTTTGAGTCTTATTGACTTTCTGTAATCTATTTCATCAGTTTTAATATGTCATCCCATTAAATCAAACAACTCTTCCCTTAGATCCTTTTCGTCTATACTGAGGGCACATTCTTTAGTCTCAGTTTACTGTTGGCATTCTACAAAAACTTGTATATACTCCTTTGTTCTCGTGCAGCTGTTCCAGTTGCAACTAAAAGCACATCATAAATGCAATTCATATTTCCAAATATGTTGTCCAGAATATTTAGTAGGAAATGTCAAACTATTTTTGAGATACAACCTTTTAGTGAGAGGGGGTAAGTTGGAACCCTATTGTTGTAAATATATGCAGGTTGCAAAACTAAATTATAGTTGGCTGTTGTGAGATGTGGGTGTTCAGTATGTGGAATGAAAACAGCTGCACAAAACATATATGGATTGAACATGACCAGCCTTAGGCAAAGGTGAAATAGCTAGCTGCCTAGGATGCTATTTGGCTAGGAGTATTTTTTTTCTGGATTGTTTATTTATTTATTTATTTATTTAAAACCTCACTGTTTTGCTGTAGTATCCCTGCTCAAAGCAGCTGTAGCTATGGTGCCCTATAAGGAAAGTGCTGCACACCTCTCAATTTCAGATCTTTTTGTTCTGTTCCATCCAAAATCTAGACAACAAATTCTGATTTGTCAAGATCATGTGTGGAACTGTTTAGAAAACCTAGACATTTTGACAGATGGAGTTCTTGTAATGTCTTTGGTGGAAATAAAAACAGCAGTGGGGGTCCACAGGCAGCAACACCACAAGGATATGCAATTGAATGATATAGTCAGGGTTCAACTCACTCAGGATGTCCTGAATTGTAACACATACATTTTTTATTATTCTTCCTGGCAACCAGTTATTATGGGCAATGGATGGCTTTGCACTACTAAAGTGCTGTAATAGATGAAATACTTTACATCATCCCAGCCTATATTACCTCTTTGTATACTTTGAGTTAGCACCCATAGCTCCTTATGAAATCCAGACCTTTTTTGAACCTGGCTTCTTTAGCTAATTAGCTTACCAGATAATAATATGCAGTATTACAAAGGTTAATAACAAAATTACATTAATATTGTTAATCTAGTATGTCCTGAAGTAGAGAAGTTAATCACTGTTTGCCACTTATTATTCATATTTTCATACTTGAGAGACCTATATGCTGTTGAGGGCTATGGTGTGAAATGCTATGGTGGGAGACAGGAAAATTCATTGTGATATCTATTTATATCACAGTATACTGGACCTATTAATAGCTGCTTGTTAGTAATTATGAAAACAAGCAATGCTTCCTTATCTACTTAATATTTCAAAAAACAAGTAACTTTTGCATTGCTTCAGGTGAAACCTTATATGTTGAACAAGAAAACTAACATTGATATTTGGACTTGTAGGTTGCACATCTTGAGAGATATTCGGTAGTATTAATTATATGATTAAGTATAGGTTTTCATATTTCTGTAAATATCTCAATAAACATGCTACCATGAAAGGACTTTTTTATGTCATGTGAAAGCTGATGTCTGTTTAACAGAAGTGTTAAATATATGCCTAGGCTGTACAAGTTCCAAGATATGTCAATTTATTTCTGAATTTTCAGAACATATATTTTTGTGTTTATGTACATTATACTATAGTATTTATGGAAAGACTATGAATGCCTGGACTCTTGTCACTATAAAGAATATGTCTTATTGATAACAATGCTATTTGTGCAGTTTTAATGGCTGTTATTTTTCACAAATTATTTAAATTTGTTTATGTTATGATTTTAAGTTAATTTATCAGAAAAAATCTGGAATGCGTGGATGTGTGTAGGCTGCTAGGGATGTGACATTCCACATGACATAGGTGTTAATAAATTATAATGTGACTGGCTATTGCATGTTTGTACAAAACAAATTTTAAATAAATTACTGTGAACTTTATTAGCTTTTTATTAGATATCTGAGTTGTACAAAGTCGATCAAGGGACTATAATTGCTGTGTATATGGACTGTCCCTGCTGAGTTTCAATACTCTCTTTGTAGGACTAATGCATTTGCTTAAATCTAGTAAACACTTCACTGTAGCCACTGTGTGCTTGCATGAGCAGAGTTTAATTAAATTACTACAGGCAATTTTAATTTGGTTTTAACTATAATTAGAGACTTGAAGTGTACACAATTAACAACGTAGGTGTAACACCAGCGTATACAGCCTGGCTGTAGTTGAAATAACCCTGCTGTAAATCACTTTAAGTTAAATAGTATTTTTTCTGGCTTTGTGAAACTAATGTGTATTTGTGTCACGCAAGATGGACTATGTTACTATGTTGGTCTAATGTGTGTTTGTGTGAAACAAAGTCAAAATAAATGACTGTGATCATTTTTTTTATTGCAGACAGTTGAGGTTTACACTGTCATCAAAGTGTCTGTAACTGCTGAATATGGGAGATTTCTGTGGATGAAAAATTGGCTCTTTTGTCATTTGTGCCACTAAAACAGCCATTATCTGGTCTTTGCAGGACTCGTTTGTATTTGTGTGAGGCATGTTTAAATACTTTGTATGGGAAACAAAGTTGAACTACATTACTGTGGACATTATTTTACCACTAACATGTATCCGAGGTGTATACAGTCAAAAGAGTTGACTATAACAGCTGGGTATAAAGGCTGTCTGCAGTTGAAAGTGACTCATCCTCCTAGTTGCTCAGTTTAAACAGTCATTAATTTGCAAAACTAGTGTGTGTATTCATGTGAAGTAAGTTAAAATGCAGTACTGTGGCTAATGTGTTTTTTGTGAAAAATGTAAAATAGATTATATTCATATTATTTTATCACAATCAGACATCTGAGCATAAGCACTGTCTGTGGAAGAGAGTGGCTGACCCTGTTTTCACTTTATCCGGTAAAATTGGGCATGAGACAGTTTATGAATAAAGGTAACTTATCCCTACTGTTGTTTGATCACAGTGAAACTCTCTCTGAATTGGTTTGGCAGTAGCAATAACACACAATGGACTGTATTTGTTAAAAGTCAGTGTAAAGTGGTCGTTGTAAGTTGCACATGTTTGTGTATAATTGGGAGAGGTGTTGCAGTGTATCTGAGAATAACAAGCTGATGATAATCTCTTTCACTTTTCATTACATTTAAGGCTTAGTGTTGTACTTAATTTGGCACAAGGGTGTACCAAGTATCATTGTCATTAGACAAACTTTGATCCTCTGAGTTCTTGCCTGCAGTCCTTTCTGTATGAAGTATGCATGTCATCCCAGTCTCTGCAGAGTTTTACCCAGGTCTTCCTCTAACATTTAAAACACCTACCATAAGCAAATTGGTATTCCTCCAATTTGCCTCTAAATAGCTATGTAGAGAGAAGCACAGGCACACAGTGAGTCGGAAATTTGCCTCACAACAAGATGTTATTCACTCTGCTTCTTATCTAAGGAGCCTTCTGAACAGTCTGCATATCCTCCATTCCAAAAACATGAGGTAGTTGGACTAGCAATTTTAAATGATCTCTAGGTGTGGATGTGTGGTATGCATGTGTAATAAAGAAGAAAGGCCTGGCAACTGACTTTTGTCCCTTACTTGCCCATATCCCTCAACCTCTTACAGCAAGAAATCTGGACAAAGCCATAAATAAAAGTGGGACAAAGGCCTAAAAACAGGGACAAGTTTTAAATGTGCTACTACAAACTTAGAAAGTTGATAGAATAACTGGTTTTGCATTAGTATAAATTTTCTGAAGGATATGTAGTCTGAAACTCAAATATCTGTCATTATTTGCTAAATTCAATCTTTATTAACACCTAATTTGCCAGAAAACCACACTTTTATTAAAAAATGAACAATAATTTGAGGCCAAAATCTGGACATTCTGCAAAATCTGCACAGTTGAGCAGTATGTACTTGCCTATTAATCTCTATTGATGTCATCAGCTAATCTTGGGTCTTCCTACAAGTTGGATGCGACTCAACAGCACTAGATGGGATGGATGGATGGATGCATGCATGCATGCATGAAGTACAAGTGTGTGTGTGTGTGTGTGTGTGTGTGTATGTGTGTGTGTGTGTGTGTGTGTGTGTGTGTGTGTGTGTGTGTGTGTGTGTGTGTGTGTGTTTCTGTGTGTATGAGGGAGTACTGAATGTGTGCTTACATGTTTGACAGGGTGACTGATAGGGGGTGCATATACCTACATGATGTAGCCACAACAGTTAACTATCATGATGTGCAGATCAGCAATAATCTGTACATTGTGGTAGTAACTGCAATTCAGAGACATACAAATTTGCTGATAATGAGGTCTTTCCTCATTGTGGGTAATATGTCTCTGAATTGCAAAATATCATGTCATGAGCACTTACGCTAGGCCCTTTCATGAATCCCCAGATTCATTTTCTGGACTGTATACTGAGTCACCATACCTCATTTTTTGACACTGTGTTACACAACAGTACTTGTATGAAGTAAGATTGAGAATGACAAAACTGCAGTAAAAATGTTTTTCCATAACTAAATACAACTTATCATGATATACAGTAACTTTTGATTTAGGGTATCTATTTAAGAAGGTATAAGGGAGCTTTGCTCCTCTTAACAGACTATTATTGCATAAGCCAGGATTTTCAGCAAAATGTGCATTTTCTATCTTTTGCACACTGCAGACGGTCAAAATCGGTTAGAAAGACAAATGTTCATGAGCTGTTATAACACTTTCCGGTACATGAAAAGAGAGTACTGCAGTCAATGTGTTCATTGAGCACAGTGAAGAAAATAGCATGGCAAGGAAGATGTCCTTTATGTACCTTGTCATTAAGGCAGCATTTCAAGGAGTACCATACTTTTTGGCATTTCAGACCACTTCATTTTTTTTGATAGGAAGATTGTAAAAGAAAAGTTATGCTAAGTGTTCAGTGCATAAGAAAGCACATCTGCTCTTTCTCCTGTAATGGTATCTACGGTGCAATCTCTTTTCATACTTTTTTTTTTTTTGTGAAATTAAAACAAGAAGTCCAGTTCAGTCCTTTTCATTATCTAGAAGTTATTCTTGTAGCTGAAATGACATTTCAACTATTAAAATTCATCTGATTATTTCAACGGCAAATTAATGCATTGCTAATTACCACTGTAGTCATAAACTATAAACATGTGTCAAACAATTTACTAGCTATTACAAGTAGCAGCTCTACAAAAGATGAGAAAAATCTGACTCCAGGGAAATAGAACTTACTTAATAGTAAAATCAGTAACACTATGGGCCAGATTCCAAAAGCACTGCTTTCAGTGTAAGGCGATCTATAAACAGGTTTACTACAGGGAACAGATTCCAAAACACTTGCCCTCAGCCTGATCTCAGCGTAAGTGGTTACTTACACTGAGAGCAAGTTTTTTTTTAATCCAGGCCAATAGGTAGCATAATTGTCTCTGACATCAGAAAGTGGCTCACTTACCTCCAACACAGTAATGCAGTATTCAGAGGAACTTGCCACACTCCTGAGGGTCCATCCTCCAAATAAGATGTTAAATAAAGGTCCTATCTGCCTGAGATCTCATCTATCACTTATAGATGCTACATTACTGATTAGAAAAAGTAGCAACATTTTAATAAAAGAACATAATAAATTAAAAAAAAAATCAGCAAACACACACACACACAAAGAAAATCCAAAAAAAGTTATCAAACAAGATCAATCTTGAACAATTCTACACATAGCATATCCACATACAAAAGTCATGTATATATGGATAGATAAATATAAATAGACAATATCATAGCTAGGGTGAGGAGAGAGGGACAACTGCCTCAGGCGCAAAGTGTTGGGGGTGCGATCAGCCAATCCCGATTTCCCCAACCTTCCCACCTTACTACCTGCTATTACACATTTTAGCAAGATCATATCGAACTTAACTAAACCAACTCCTTCTTCTCAAACTTTCATCCCCTTCTTCTCCTCCCCATTCCCCCTCACCTTTTTTCTCTACATCGGGCAATATAACCTGCTAATAACAACAACAATAACTGCTACTACTTTCTAAAACTGACCGACAATCAGATAATTTGACAAGATAACCTATATGACAGTAGCTACCATACTAGAAAATACATATTATCAATTTTAAATCACCTTAATTTTATACTATTGTTTAAATACCTTGTCTTATCTGTATACAATATTGTTGCAGCTTAATATTATTGCATTTATTACTTGTTTGTAAATGTCTGATATACTGTATCTTCTTTGTAAACATTGTGTGTTGTTGTAAAGTTTTCTCCCTGAGTCTCCACTGAAAATGGGCTCTGTTCCCAGGCAGACTTCCCTAGTAAACAAATGTAAAATTGTTTGTGTCTTTCGGCGTTTCATGGTTAGGGGTCGGCACAGCAGAACTCTGGTCTGCTAATGATTGGCAGTTGATTTTTACGTACCGGCTTGCCAGGCCTGACACACAACCTTCATCGAAGGTACGCCCATTCACGCATGTCTCCACGCAGAAGACGCTCTAGCTGAGCATCGAACCGGACAGCGTCTTACTGTGAATAAATAAATAAAATAAAAATCTCTCTTTAATATTGTATTTGCTGTCAAACCTTAGCACTGTAGTGCTCTGTGTGTTGTCTAAACTGTAGCAACTGTTTTGCTACATTGTAGCAATCAGTTTATTAGTTTTTTTTTTTTTTTTTTTTTATGTTAATTAAAACATGAGTGCTGTAGAGCTCTGTACAGGCAGGGTATAAACTGTAGCAACTGCTGGATTCAGTTTGAAATAAGACATTATTCATTTATTTTAATAAAATAAGTTGAAGGAAAGTTGGAGTGGGGCAGAGAAATGTGACTTTAATGGCTGGGGCAGGGGATATGTCATGCATCTGGCCACCTGATTGGTGTATACAAGTATAATAAAACAAAAAAAAATTAGTTGAGAAAAAACACTTTATAAACAACACAACAGCAAAGCTTTCGGGTAAAACCCTTCCTCAGTGATATCACCTGATTGGTGTGCCATTAGAAGGAATACCTATTTTTGTTTCGTTTTGTTTTTTTTACTGCACAGAAGAGCTCTGGGGGGGGGGTGAAGATCTAACTTTTTGGGGTTTTTTTTGCTCTTAACTTGAAGAGCCGAAGGGGTGTAGTATTGATTCATACTACCATCCCATGGCACTGGTTATATCAACAAAGGATAGAAAGGTCACCCAAACAAACTTTTCAGTAAAAACTGCAAAAAATAAAAAAACCTCAGCCAAACCAAGGTCATTTGCATATATCCATTGAGCCTCTTTTTCGGGAGTTTTAAGGTATCACACAGTGAAATCTCTAGCTTGGTTGGGTGTCTGCGTGCCAGTGACATGTAGCATACAGCTTCTATGAAAAGAGCCATACATGTTGCTATACATTATGGACACAGAAAGTTATGTGCGAGGACCAATATTCCTTGCTAAATTGCACATCACTAGGAAAATAAATACATCTTCCTTGTTCTTCATTTCAGCTGTTAGTCTGCCCATCCCAGTCCCTCAAAATTTGAGGATGATGCTGTTCTCTTATTAACTCCAATATTTCATGAGAAATAGACCATCATAGCATTTTTACAAAGTATACAGTATTAACCAAAAAATTGTTCAGACATATAATAGGGTTTAGCAAGATGTATTGCCTCAGCAGTTAAATAGCTGATGTTAATGGAATGTTGATTATTACAAATATATTAATAGGAATTTGATGAATTACTGAGTTATTCACAACTACACTCAAAATATACATTAATATCAATAACTGTAATATGTTTTTATAAAAAATGATATGGGTATATTAAAGCAACATAACTGTTTCAGATATATGTGCCCCCTTTCCAGACTGAGCACACAGCACACCAAAATGTAGACGTGCGGGGGCTAACAGTCAGCACATGCAACTCTTAAACAAACAGGTACTGCCCTCCAAACACTGTTGTTCAACAGCTGATGTTATCAGATCCTTATATATTACGGCCCTATTTGTAGAAATTTGAAGGCTGTCATTACCATGTACAACATAAACATTAAAGTATTGCAATATGGTTCTTCCAAAAACTGCTATGGGTGAAGTTAACCAAGGTACAAGTTCCAGATATATGTTTCCCCTATGTGGTTTGTAACCCACAACACACCAAAACTTAGACATGTTGGCCAGTTGCTTTACAGGGCAAGCTAACATTCAGAGTTTCATTGTAGAAAACAGGTACTGCAGTTGTTTATTAGAAATCTTGTGGTAAATAGATGAATACGGAACATGCATCCAGTGTTTGGTCCTTTCATAGTAAAAAAAAAAATAACAGGTATCAACATATAACTAACAACATGTGCAAGCAATTGGATGGGCATTACCTTTTAAATCAAATAAATGTTTCTATGTAATTGTTTAGGAGGAATGGTGTAATGATGTTATTACACTTGTTTGTATTCCAACTTGTAATAGTCCAATAGGTGATACCATGAAAATATAACAGAAAACTATGAAATGTGTAGTCATCTGCAGCCTAGGTGCTATAGGCATCTGTGATGCAAGAGAACAACGGCTATGTGAAATTGTGTAGTTAGATGTTGTAAAACATATGCACATCTACAAAGGATATACTTATGGATATTATATACATTATTAAATACATTATCAACAGGGGTATCAAACCCATAGTTAAGAGGACAGTATTTACCAAGTCCATTTAATTATCCCCACAAGCTAATTATCACAGCAGCTAATATATGGTTATAAAAACATCTATCTGATATGTATGATACAGAGAAATATCTGTAAAATCCATAATAATGCTCAGGTGTATGTACAATATTGGTGCTGCCTCCAAACCTCAGTGACCCTCCTTCAAAGCTCCTCCCTGTCCCTCCAGTGCAGGTCATCATAGCAGTGATGAACCTGTATTCCAGTGCAGTAGAGCCCCCCATTCTCTGATGGTGCTCCCTAGAGATCTGGTTCCACATGTCAGTCATGTCAAAATTTTTGAGCTGGTTCTCATCTTCTGCTCCAGTCTGGTGTACTCAGTCAACAACTGGGTCATCTCCCCATTGGTCCAGCTGAGCACACAGACACTAATTGTCTCATTAAAGTAGCCATTATGATCTTCAAGTTGAAGAAATGTGGAAAATACAAACACAGAGAAATACTCATTGAGGTACTATTCAGTTTACTGTTAGCAATAGTCTGATCAGTAAATGTATCAAAATCAATATTTGAAAGTGGCACTAATGTCCTCTTACAAGATCATTGGGTACAGGCCATACATGGTACCATTTATTGATAACTTTTGGGTGTTTACGCAGTACACCCGAGTGCATAATGACAATTTACACAGATGTGTGCAAATAGGATTCCAAAAACTTGAACTTTATTAACCTCATTAATTATGTATGGTGCAGATGTCACTTAAAGTTGGGTGCACATGAGGTATACTTTGAGTCTGAGATTTGGAATGAGAGGTAAATTGGCAATTGATAGCATTTCTGTTGTGGTGATTAGTAATTCTGTTAAAGTTACTTATTTCAAAAGGTATGTTTAAATTAATATTTACTCCAAATGATAATTTTAACAGAAGTTGTCATAAGGTTCTAAAGTGATGTTGTCTTGAACTTTATGCATACTGGGGTCATTTTTTTTTTAAATCATCTATTGCAGTCCCATATGCAGTTGTATAGACAGACTTCCATTGCAAATGTTAAGTGTATATGAAGGCTGATATATGGATCACCCACAATTCTTGCTGGTAATTTCTTGCATTTGGCAGTGTAACTACAGAAAGCTACAGATTCTGACATTATCCATATCTAGTATATGATATCAATATTATGGCTATTTCTTATTTCATGTCTCTTAACAAAAGTGTTATAAACGTGTGCTGTTGCTGTTATGGATCTGTCTTCAATGATGATTCTTATCAAAGGTATTATCAGTACTGGCTCAATATACTATGGATCTGTTCTGCCTGTGGCCTGGCTATGGATCCTGAGTTTAACCCATGCATTCTGTAAGTCATTCAGATTATTTGTTTTTGTTTTTGAATGTAACATGATAGCAGACACATGTGGTATAATGCTGTTGCCTTTGGACCTACATGCAATATATCTTTATGGTTAGGGGTTCTTATCCCACTCACAAACTGTAAAGATATTTCATGTTGATTTTACCAATGTTATGTATGATGGCATTTTATTCTTTGTAATATGTCACATAAGTGTTCATCACACACAGTGTTATACAGACATTTTCAATGCACGATAATGCATAATGTTTATGTTGCCATATGCTGTTCACAGAATGAAATGCATAAATGGGCTCAAACATGAATATTAACATGTGTATATCAATGTTTTTCATGTGGCCAACTTTTCTAAGGGTAACAACTCCTTCTCCCAGGAAAATGACATCATAATTGATGCACCAACATTGAAGGAGACTTCTAGACCATTCAGGTGATACTGTTTGGAGAAATGAAATCTAGACGGAACTCACCAACATAATCAATGCAGTTGGAGGCCACAACCAACCCTGTGAAGCTTTTAGACGATGCTGTTCAGACATGATTCTTCATGCAGCCAACAGACTGGCACATTATGAGAGATCGAGGGATACCACCTATGGTAGTCCTTGACTGACCCCCCCCCCCATGACATCACAATATTCCTGGCATCAAGGCATATAGCAAGAGTGGAGCAATGCACCTCTGGTGGTGGGATTAAAGATGACATTCCAGGATGGACATGTATGTATTTATTTCCATTACAGGGATGTGTATTGAGACAATCACTGCATATTGGTGTAACATGCATATTCATTTATTGCTGTTTTTGATTTACACAGAAGCAGAATTAAGCCATGAACACACTTCCACACATGGTGAGGACTCATAAATGCAAGTATAATTGCATGTAGTGGTACAAATGAGTTATAGACAAAGCAGTCCAAACAACATATGTAATGTTGTTTGGATTAATATTCACAGGTCCATCTACTTTGAGCCTGCATCACTGATCAGCAGGCGAATGTTTCTATAGAGTTGCTGTGAACACTACCTTGTTAATACCTCCACCTCATTTCATGGTATTGCTTTTTACTGTTATATTGTTGATTCCCTGCCATTGTGCATTACAGGTACATCTGGTGGAATGGCAAGCCATGCATTTTCAAATGCAGTAAGGCTAGGTGCGTTACAGCAAAATTGTCATAGCTTTCAACAATGTGTAGCATACATAATACCTGACACTTTTGTCAACAGTTGTCAATATAGGCCCATCTGGTGTACAGTTGCAGCATTCATCACATAGGTATTTGCAGCCAGTATTACTGCGTTACGTATGTGATGCTGTCAGTATTCGTTTTGCTAAATGCATGATTGCACTGTTTTTCTCTTTACTTTCCCACTGCAGGATTCACAGTACAACCCACAACCTCTATACATCAGGAGTCCATCAGTGGTATGCTCTTACATATGTTTCATACCTGTCCTTGGTGTAAATCTTGTAGTATTCCTCCATTAATACTAGGTCAGTCTACATCAATGTCACCACATAAGAGTGGTATGTGTATGTCGCATACTCAATGTTTTATCTGTGTTCACCTAGTTAATAGTGTATATGATGTGATCAGTAATGCTGTTTTCTTTTTTCCACACAAGTTGAAGTTCATTCCAGTTCAACACTACCATCTTCCAATGAATGTTTGCCAGGTGTTTTTTTTTTTTTTTTTAAATTCATCACATATGTCCTGTACGTTGGCCACGTAAACAGCTTATAGACTTATTTTATATGCATTCCATGAAACATACATATAGCAGTCTGCAAGTGAAGTCATTATTATTTGTAATATTGCAGTGATTTATATATGGATCTACTGCATTCTAACAAATTTGAGTATTTGAGTTTCACCGAAATGTAAATCCGCAAATGCATTTACACAAAAGTGAGTTTCAACGAAAACACACTTTCGTGTAAATCCATAACAAAAAAAACTAAACACTGTTATGCAAGAGGGCAAGCCCCTGTGCCCCCCACATACCCTACTTTAATATTCTCACTCCGAGATCGCACTACATTGAGGAAAAGGGAATGTTCCCTCATCCCCACTGTACTACGATCTCAACAACAGTCCACTTAGTTGTACATCAACACTGAACGTTGATGTACAACTAAGTTAACATGCAAACAGCATGTTTTTCTTTCTTTACCTAATTTTTTTTTGTTTTTAACTACTGATTTACATGAAAGTCCATTTTCGATAAAACGGACTTTCGCATAAATCCTCTTGCGAATCTCCCATTTTGCTGAAACAGAATTCGCCAAAATAAAGTAGATCTATATATACATATATATATATATATATATATATTTATATACATATATTTATATATATATTTATATATATAGTTATATTTATATATATATATTTATATATATTTATTTATATATATATATATATATATATTTTTTTTCTTTATATATATATATATATATATATATATATATATATATATATATATTGATACCCATCATGTGACATAATCACATTATTCTGATCTGTGTTGTTGTACCCTGCAGCACATCAACTATCTGCATCATTCAGCAGTCCATCCAGCGATCATGATGTCATTCATGATCTGTCTCAGCATGGTATTATGGCCACTGCCACAGAGGACCTTGAGTTGCTTGGAGAGTCCATCCATGAGGTTAACAGTGGTGTTGCAGCAAATGTAGCCTCAAATGTGGAGGTCCACTTGTCTAGCCATTCAGAAGATGCTGCCACAGTAGATGTTAAACAGGATGGGGCTGTTGACCAACACACAAAAGTTGAGAGCACTGCTGATGACACTTCCACACAACAACCAGAAAAATAGCATTGCTGTAGATGTAGGCGAGCAGATGTTGCGTGTGGCCAGATGTCAGAGAGTGTGCACCTCCTGCTGCAGACAAATGAACAGTCACAGTAACGGCATAGTGGCCTGTGCCACTGATCATGTGGAACTCCAAGTATGTGTCATGCATGAAGGACAAAAGCACAGACATGGTAAGACTGTGCTGCACTGGCTGCTCAGAATGAGAGTCTGCTAACTGTGGTACAGTCAATGAAAACCCTGGCCTCTATGGTACTGCAGCAGGGTCGTACTACCAGCAGGAGTCTATATTCCATGTCCGTGCTCAGCAGATTGCAAACTGTGACAGACAGGCTTCCTGTCCACTGAACCACCATTCACCATTGAGAATCACTGTCTGTGGTCCAACCTGCACAGAAAACTACTGTCCCATCTGCAGAGATCCCACCAGTCACAAGGCCTTCAACTCGCAGTCAGGATCCTTTATCTTAATATGATGTTGTAGCCCCATCTATCTCCTTTGTGGAACAACCAGGGAAAGATGTGCTTGTATGTGGTCAGGACAGAGCAGACCATGGTGTGAGATGCCAGCAAGGTCACCCAAGACTGCAATAGAGTGTGTCCAGCAGTGTAGTACACAACTGTTTCATATTATTGCAATACCACTGTACTGTGATATGTGTTTTCTGAAATTAAAATTTCTGCATTGTGATTTCTCTTTTTTTCATGTTATTATACTGTAGACATATGTATGTGTAGCACAGATGGGTGTCTCTTATTGTTTACTATACAGTGATACAACAGTCTGAGTGTGTATGCATACCTGTTTCAGTTGTGCCCTGTGTTGATGATCTGTGTTTTGACACATTTGCATATGTTCATGTTGGAATATGTTATGATTGTGCTATGTGTGATGCTCAGTGTGTACATATAGTGGGTACTTGCCATTACATGCAATCTGTGTTTCTGTGGTGGGACAACACTTGAACATCAATATTCAGTCTGTGTACTCATGTGCATGTAGCTTGTCATGACTCAAAAATTTGGGTCAGATGCTTCCGTGTTGCCTGGGCCTGCACTATGTGGTTGTACCCTACTTTACCTATGCATGTGACTTCTGCCCCGTGTCCTCCTGCTCCTCCTCTAATACCTGTGGGATGTGTTCTTCAGACATTTGGAGTCCTTAAGGTAGTTCACCCACACCTACATCACGATGACTTCCATGTGCAGTGGTTAGCATATTGTGCAGCATGGCACACACAGTTATCATCTGTGCTGCCTTCACAGGTGTGTAATGCAATGCACCCCCGGATGTGTCTAGCTTTCAGAACACCAAACACATGCTCTGTGGTGTTTCTGGTTGTTCTGTGTGCTATATTGTAGGCCTTCTGTGTGGGGTTTAATGGTTCTGGGTACAGAGTCATTAGCCATGGCTAAGGTGGATAACCATAGTCACCTGTTGTGGGGAATAAAAGCACTTTTGGTCATAACTGGTATTGTTGAGAAGGGCATCCTTAAATTGCATCCTAACTCTGCTCCTGTACTTTCCCAGTAACAGTTCCTCAGGTGTTTAATCTTGCAGGAATGCAGCCCTCAGTCCACTCTCCCTCCAAATGGACACTTCCAGGGTGTGTTGCCATAATGTTTGTTATCCAGCCATCTGCTGCACACACAACCTGGCAGTTGATGGATGGTCATCCCTTTCTGTTTATGTATAAGTCTGATTCTGGACTCACTTGTGTCTTGATAGACGTGTGTGCAATCTATTGCACCTACATATGATAAGTTTGCTATTATAGAACTGGTGCATTACATTTCTCTGCTCCATGGGGATGGATGGAAAATATGTCCACCTTGCTGCACATTACGTCCAGGAATTTTGCCAGGATACAATTGGCAGCTGTCTTTGAAACTCTCACAGCATCCCCCATGTGTCTCTGGAATGTACCAGATGCAAGTCCACTCAGCTGGAGACACACTTTGATTTCAAGAGAGATGGGGTTTCCTCTCAGAATCTGCAGAGACATGTATGGGGTACATATGTTGAATACAGCCTGCATTAGTTGCCTGTCTAGATGGTATCTGTTGATCATTTGCTGGTCTGACAACTGGTTTAACAGCAGCTTTGCTCTGATTCTAGCTGGCTGCTTTCTAGGATGCACAGACACAGCCTTATTTATGGCTTGCATCACTGCAGCCTTTTGCAGTATATTAACAGCAGGTTGCATTTTTATATAGTTGTTTCCAGTTTTGCTACAGATTTCACCATAATCTGTAGTATTTGCTTGAATTCCTTGGCATCCAGAAAGTATGTATTGAGGAATTTAGAAACAGAGTTGGCATGGCTGTTTCTGCATTTGAGGGGCATTGTGTGCACCCAATGTTTTTTCAAATCAAACTGGCATGAGCACAATCCCTAATTATCCTACAATGAATACTTAAGTTCTCGGTCTTCCATCAGCGTGACTTCTGAAATTGCGTCCATACCAGATGTGCTGAAATTTTCCTTCGGCATGCTGTCTTGTCCACAAGTAGCTTCTGCAAATTTTATGAAATCCAGCACAATAGTTCTTAATTATATCTGCCAGTATTCTCTGGCTTTCAAATATGATTAGACCAATTATTTTCAAAAAATATCTTATCAGCTATCTGTATTTTCAATCAAATGTTTATGCAAATTGGGTGTTACGCAAATGTGTATTCGCTCAATTTACCTACACCCAAGAAAATGTAACCTAGTGTGACGAAAGGTGATATTGCCAGCCCAGCTAGCTGGAATTTTGTAAATAACTATATGTCATTGGTGAATATCGAAATGATTTGTGTAAGATGCTTGTGTTACAACTGTATTATAACTCTGTGCTACATAGTGCCTTTTTTAGGCATTGCCATGAGGTCAAAATTACCAACATGAAAATTTCATCAAAACGTAAATTAAAGGTCATGCTGCTAAATGCTTGGAGTCTAAACATGAAACTGCACTCACTGCAAGCATTGTTAACTATGGAAGAAGCTGACAGAAACCTGGTTCAAAATTCCGGAGAGCACCCCAGCCATACCAGATTAATCATCCTGTCATTCATTCAGACCCCAAATCATTGGCAGCAAAACAAAAAGTGGTGGAGTTGTTATATATATATATATATATATATATATATATATATATATATATATATATATATAAAAGACATACACACCTCTAGGCTGGTCAAGCAGTATGATGCACAGGAAACACTCCAGGTGCAGTTAACAATTGCCAAGACCTCCAACTCTGATTCAAGATGCCCACTCCACCTATCTGGACTTCTTCAAATCTATCAAGATTCAGTGCTTTACCCTGATCCCAGGCAACTTTAACTATCCAACCACAGAGTGGAAGAAATACTTATGCCAAAACACAAATGCCCAGAGATTCCTTGAGTTTGTCAATGCAAATGCCTTGGACCAGTTGGCTGACACTCCCAAAAGAGGTGAAAATATCTTGGACTTGGTATTATCCAACATGAGTAACCACTGCAGCATTCCTACACTGTCATCATCCCTGGTAAGATCCAACCACAAAGCAGTCACTTTCTAAGTCACCATCCCATCTGGGATCAAACAGAAAAATGTCTCCAAAGCTGATTACAACCTCCTGAGGGAAAGTATAAACAGTTTCACAGCCCCCTTCCCATCCATAGGAACTGGCACATATGGCCAAACCTACACCAAAGTACATTATGAGCATTTTTATAGCTGCATGGAATCAGGAACACAAAACAGGATGAAATCCTCCTCCTCAAGTAAGAGTAAACCTGTCTGGTGGACATCTACAATAAATAAACTGTATAATAAAAGAAACAACTTGCTGTCCAGGCCCAAGAAGGAGCAGGTACCTAATTAGAGGTAATCTCTCCTTAGCCTGAACAAGCAAATAAGACCTCTAGTGAAATCCTCCAAAGTAAACTTCGAGTCCAAACTGGCCACATCTACTAAAAACATTCACAAGGCCTTCTTCACATATGCTGGCAATCTCAAGGGAAGCACTCAGATCTGCTCAGAATTGGTGGTCAAGGACAACACATACATAAATGCTGTAGATATAGCCAACATGCTGACAGACAGCTTCAGTGAAAACTTCACTCCTCTGTCCCCCCATCAGTAAAATAGGTCATCCCCAGTACCTGCCCCCCTCCCCTTATCTCTAGGTAGCAAGTGATCACTGCCCTTTCAAAGGCAGAAAATACAGCCTCCATGGGACTCGATAACATCCTAGGCTGCATCCTATATGAACTAAACTTGCAACACCATTAGGCACCCTATTCAACCAAAACCTGAGTACTGGCGTTATCCCAGCTGAGTGGAGGACAGCTACTGTCATCCCTTTGCACAAAGGTGGAGCATCCACCGATCCAGGAAATTATAGACCCATCAGCCTAACTAGCCTGATTTGCAAGGCCATGGAGTGGATTATCATGGACCTCATTAACAAGGACAGTGGCAACCTCCAGACACTTGATCCCACAGAGTTTGGTATTGTCAAGAGGAGGTCATGCCTGTTAAATTTTGTCGACTTCATTGAGACAGTCACCAAAGCCATAGATGAGGTGAAGATGGCGCACACCACCTACCTTGACCTGGCCAAAGCCTTCAATAATATTCCCCACTCAGATATAATAGATAAACTCTCTCAACTAGGCATCAATCCATATGCTACCAGATGGGTAGCAAACTAGCTCACTGATAGAACCCACCTACTCAAAATAGGGGAAGCCACCTCAAGTAGTAGACCCGTAATAAGCAGTGAACCCCAGGGAATGGTCTTGGGGCCTCTGCTGTTTGGGATATACTTATCAGAGGTACAGGCCAAGTTTAGTGGGCTATGGCTGACCAAGTTTGCAGATGACTGCAAGTGTGACCACAAATTATCACATTGATAATAAGGTACTAAGCATGCAATCAGTTGTGAGGGACTTGGGCATCCAGGTTATAGCAAACTGAATTTTGACCACCGTATTACCTCCATCGTATGGAAAACTTTCTACGTGGCCCACCTCATTAGTAAGGGTATCTCATGCAGGGACAAAGTGGTCATAACATCCCTGTATTCTTCCCTTATAAGACTGATTATTGAGTATAATGCCCCTTTTGGCATGTACCTCAAAAAGCACATGCAGCAACTGGAAAAACCACAGAGGTTCCTCACCTGGAGAATTCAGGGCCTTAAACATTCACCCTACACAGATAGGCTAAAAGCCTTGTCCCTCTACTCAGTCTCCTACAGACTCCTCAGAGGTGACCTCTGTCTGGCATACAAAGCAATCTCAGACCCCACCCTGATGGGACTGCTGCATATCCGCAAGTCAGGCTTCCATTCGAGTAACCTGCACATGCAATCTCAACCCACTCTGTGACATCAGAACAGATGTGTCCCAGAGACTTCCCCTTTTGTGGAATAAGCTCCCTCTCTACATAAGAGTACCTCATTAAACTTTTTTAAGTACAACCTGGATTTACTGGATGTGGAACAGAAAATACACCCCTGGGATTCCACCTGTGTCCCTGCTGGACAGTGGCATAGGGTGCTGACTTGTTGGAACATGGGCTAAAATTCTTGGCTAGGCTTGTCAGGGCCAATAGCCTAGTAACTTCCTATGATCCTAGAAGCTGCTCTATCTCTAGAACAGTCTTCCAATATATGTCAAAGTACCTCACTGACCCTTTTCAAGCTCAACCTTGATGAGTGGATGGGAAACCACAAATTTGTCCCAGGGGTTCCACCTGTGTCCCTCATTGACAGGGGCAACAGGTGCTGACTGAGGTTTCTTTTTTGGGGATAATCTCTTGGCTAGGCTTGTAAGGGCCCCAGTGCCATTAGCCTAGTAACCTCCTATGATCCTATGTGTATATCAAACTGCTGGTACAGAAGTGTGTGTTGAAAAGGGTTTGTAAAGTACTGAGTTTAAAAATGTAACCACAGTGTACCCAACTGGAAAAGAACAGAAACGTACCTGTTTAAATGTATATATTTTAACAACAGAAACTGGAACACAGGAGGTTAATGTCAGAAAATAGCTGAAATTAAATTACTTTATGGTTGGGCCATAAAAAGATATTATCTTTCAGTTTCAGTGCAGCAACAGGAAGTTTTCTGTATTATCTTGGAAGTGTTTTATTGTTTTATAACTTCCAGGATCTGAGGGAAAACCCTTGTGTATGTATTTTCACAGGTAGATGTTAAATACTGCTAGCTTTCAGCAGTGAGGTTTTACCTGGGATAGAGTCAGATGACAAGAAATTATGTCATTCTGCAAACTATCCAAGCAGTAATATTTGAGATATTAATTTAAGAACTTTCTGATAGAGACTCAGCATTCTGTGTTCTATTTTTGACCTGACAACATCAGCTAGAGGATCTGTTGACCACATCTGCCTTGCTGCTCTAATTAAGTGTACTAGGGTATAGTAATTATCTCAGATATAGTCAGGAATATAGCAAACCTTATTTTAGATATTTTTCTTTATTGATTTGTGACTATCCTGTAATGTTATTTTAAATATTCCCTGTGATTTTGAATTCTGATATCACTGTAAATATATACTGAGTATTTTTTTCTTTTATTATTTATTATTATTAAATATATTTAAACATTTCATTGTGGCTGATCTGTCTAGAAATATTTAAGTTCTGAGAGTACTTGCATATGTATTTGGTGATACTGTGGCCCACTCCTAATAGCCTTGCTCTTGGTCAAACTACGATTTCTAGTAACATTACAGAGTAAGATTGGACACTTTGTTAAGGGCCTTAAAGTAGTTGATAAAGAGGTGGCTGATGGCAGTAATAACTACCTTATAGTCTGGGCAGAATGGGGCATAGCTAGTAAACCTATGCCAGCCTTTTCCAGGTGTTTGTAAATCAAACCTCAAAGTGTGTGTGTGTCAGCTACTTGGGTAGGGACACGAAGCACTGGTTGGACAGAGAGGGTGCTGGAGGTCTTGGCTTGACCACTCATTTGAGATCTCAATCCTATAGCTGTGCCAGTGGGGAGTCCTACTGAGGATCTGGAGAAAGCGGGAGGAACCAGCCCTGGACTGACTGTGGTCTCTGTGTGCTCTTAAGGAAAACTGCACTTGATGCAGAAAGCTGCAGCTGGAAATACTGTGTGTGTATTTGTCATACTCCCAATGTACATCCCCACTGGAATCAGTGATGAGGATTAAGGCTCCCTGATTATTGGTCCAGTAGTGGGGCATCAAACCTAGTATCAAAGAAATGTAGTTTTCTAGCCTTAAGGGCAGTGCTCACTTTCCTTAAGGAAGAACAAATCAACAAAAAGGGACAACTAGTTGTACAGGAATAACTTGATATTGGCATACGAATTACTAAAATAGTTCATTGTAACAACTTTTTATGTAAAACAGGATTCAGGCTGGAAATGCTTGTTTAAACCATGGTTTATTAAGTTAAAACAAGAGATGAGAACTTTCGCCCTAGTCAGATTTTCATCAGATATACATAAAACATAGCAATTTTATATGCATATCACTTTACCAACTTACTCATTTCTACTTATTTTGATTATTGTAATCACTACTTGAACATTTTAAATTCTTAGCTATGTTATTGACAGCTTCCCTCTTCTTTCATTTTTTTTTTAATTATAGTTCTACCTTTTCAGATTTCACTCCATTTACTCAGTCTCTGATCAATGGCTAAATTCATTTCTGGACCACAAAGTATCCACAGCTTATCATGACACTTACTGGGTGCAAGGCAGAGGAATTAATCCTGAGAGATGTGCTAACCTGTTATGGTTCAAATAAACTCTCACTCGCTCATTGTGACACAGTACTAAGAACTACAGGTAGTTTTCAGAAAATGCCATTTCACCTATAGCATGTCTAAGAGATGTGGGAGGAAAACAAAACACTTGGGTAAAAACCCAGAGAGACATAGGGAGAGTGTACAAGTTCTGGATGAAAGGCACCAGTAACACAGCAAAGAATTAAACTGGAGAACTAAGCATTGTGATATGGAAATTCTAACTGCTAAATCACTGAGACAGCCACCTTTTATATACCTCTTTCATATTATACAGATATTTTCTGATTACAATTTCTCTCTAATTCGCTTTTAAATATATATATATATATATATATATATATATATATATATATATATATATATATGTGTGTGTGTGTCCATAAGTTATCATACAATTCACTTTTCCTAACCTTTATTTTTTTTTAAATTTTTCTTCAAATTCTTCCACAAACCCATCATTTTCTCACAGTCTTGGAATGTTTGCTGCAACATTTCATCTACGTCTTTACATATTTTATTATTACAGCACCCTTCTCCTCAAGCTTTGCAGTAAGCTTTCATGAAAAATGTATATGGTACATGACAGAAAATGAATGTAGTGATGAGGCCAGATCCAACAGAGAGAATAAGACCATCATATTTCTATGCTAAAAATAATATATCTATATGATTGTGGGACAGAAAATAGTAATATTCATCTGTATTTCCTGATTATGTTGATATCCAGTTTTGCTGAAACTTCCAGCATTTTTAATAATAAATGGAAGGTTTAATGACAATCCCTAAGATAAAAATATTATAGGTGACAAGTCAAGGAATTTTTATTTGTGCTTTGACACTCAAATGAAAATGGAGTTACTAAAAATGATAATGTAGGTTTACATACACCACATATAGAAAAATCCTTTTAGTGCTTGATCTCTTCATGTAAACAGATAAACTCTGTTTGGAGTTTTAAGCATCATCTTACCAAAAAAAGTTTATTACTACTATATCTGTTGGCAGTAAAACCGCACATGCTACTGATGCTATATGAGAATAATGCATCTAATTTTTTCCCTGATTCCAAAAGACTTGCTCTGCAGGCTAACAGCAGGTCTTCTGAAATCTATTATTTTTCAGGCAAGGATGTGAAGGATAAGTTTGGCATTAATAATCCTAGAATGCCATGCTTTTACTGTCTTCCTAAGATTCACAAAGATTTGGTGAATCCTCCTGGTCGGCCGATTGTGTCAGCCAGTGGAAGTTTTCTGACGAACATCTCTTGCCTGTTACATGAATTCTTTATGCCTATAGTCAAAAAATTACCTTCATATGTCAAGGATGTTTTTGAATTCTTGTCAGTAGTGAAAAAAGTGAAATGGCATAAAGAGATGTTTTTTATAGTAATTGATGTTGTGAGTCTTTACACAAATATTAAACATACGGATGGTGTTAGAGCATTGAAACATTTCTTAGGGGATAGCCCCTTGGTGGAATACATTGTAGAATTACTCATGATGTGTTTACAGAATAACATATTTGAATTTGATGGGCAGTTATACAGGCAAAAACAGGGAACAGCTATGGGGGCTCCGTTTGCCCCCTGTTATGCTAATATATTTATGGGCCTATTTGAACACTGCTATATTTACAACAATGAGTTTTTTCGCAAATATCTAATTAATTATTACAGATATATAGATGATCTCATCTTTATTTGCAAAGGGGGTAGTGAGTTAGTTGAACAATTTATAGACCAAATTCAAGTGAATAGCATGGGAATAAAATTTGATGGATTACAGAAAGGTAATAAGGTTAACTTTCTGGATGTGGAATTAATAGGGGATAGTTACCAACATAAGGTTATATCTAAAATACATAGAAAATTTCCAGAAAGTAATAATATATTACATGGAGAAAGTTTCCATCCTTTACATACTATGAAATCTATTCCATATACTGAGTTTAATAGAATAAAAAGATTATGTAGTGAGATGAGTGACAGAAATATTGAATTATTAGATAGTTTTTATAGATTTAAAGAAAGGGGGTATGATGAAATGAATCTAAAAGAAAGTTTGAATAAAGTGTTGGATAGTATGAATGAAAAATATAGTTTAATACATTATAAGAAGAGAAATATAAGGGAACAAGATAGGAATATCTATTTTATCACTACGCACTCACTAATATCAGATGAAATTATTGATATTATCAAATCTAGTTGGAATATTTCAAAAAAAGAGGTAGATTGTTTGCAAAATAAGAAATTGTCATTTTCTTTTAATAGGGGCAGAAATATTAAGGATTTTATAGTGCATAGTAGGTTTAAAAGGCCAAAAGTAGAGATAGCAGATAGAATAAAAGAAAAAGGTACAGTAGGATGTGGAAAGTGTACGATTTGTAGATATGTTACTCTACGTTTTGATAAAATTAATAATAAGAATTTTGAAACAAATGACTGTTTTACTTGTAAAAGTGAGAGAGTTATATATGCTATTAAATGCACATGTAACAAATTCTATATAGGTGAAACCAAGAGACAATTTTCTTGTAGGATAAAAGAACACATAAGGGATGTTAGGAATAATAAAATAACTAGCCCTGTAGCCACACATTTTAATGAAATACATAATGGCAGTTTGGATGGTTTTGAGACGACAATTTTGGATAAAGTAGTTTGTAATAAATTCATGAATGATGAACAAGTGAAACAGATATTAAGAAAGAAAGAAGCATTCTTAATATTGAAATTTAATACTATGTCCCCTAGGGGACTTAATCAAGAATGCTCCTGGAGAAGCTTTGTGTAAATATGTAAATAGGTATGTGTTTTTTTAAAAAACTGGTCTGAAAAGTGTATAATCTATGTAATTAATCAATTATGTTATTAATCAATTTATGATTTGTTATATATAGTTTGAGTGGTTTTTAAAAAAAGTGTACTCTGTTAAAGGCTGTTGGCCGAGGCGCTAGAGAGTTTTATTTCATCACTGTTTTTTCAAATAAATTCCTGCTGAGGAGTTGCTGGCTTGCAGTTTGTGGTTTATAATCTTCTGAAATCTAGTCTGCATAGTAAGCCTGTTTATAGATATGCCTTACACTGAAGTAAGTCACTTACACCAAGAGCAGGTCTTTCAGAATCAGGGCAGACTTGCACTGAGACCAGCTCTTTTGGAATATGGTACTTTGTGTAAGGCTGTTAAGAGTTTCAAAGAGAATATCCTTGGCAATATGTGTTAAGTTAGAAGAGACCATATAACTACCAATTTTTATAGACTTTAAAGGGATAAGGGTAGTGAACACAGAGCTACATTTCAGAGCTTGTAGTCTGTATATTAGGAAGGGTAAAACTAATAATGCTGCTGACATGAAAGAGCAGAAGTGTAATGTAATGTTAAATGCCTCACGGTATTTAGCTTGAATGAGAAAGTTTCAGGTAAATGACTGCTGAAAGGAGATGACTAAATTATTAATTACCAAATCAATTGTATTCTTAAGTGTATCTACAATGCAAAAGCTCTTTTTATGCCTATTTATTGTTTGCTAAAAATAAAAATAGACTTGTTTTCCTGAAGCAGCTTTATTCCTCTTTCTTGCATTTATTTGCTGAAATCATTATAAAACTAGCATTACTATTGCTTATGCAGGTGTGTGTGTGTGTGTGTGTGTGTGTGTGTGTGTGTGTGTGTGTGTGTGTGTGTGTGTGTGTCTGGAATACTGTATTTGCTGTTTGAGGGTGTAGTGTGAACATGAAAGCCACATACGTAACTTGCTTGCATGAATCTAAACTTTCACTTGAAGTTTCTATACTTTGTTTAAACAAAAGTGAATGCAACTAGAAAAAAAGTAGCACAAAAGAATAGACATTAAACAATATTTTGATTTATGAACAAGATATAACAGTATGTGCTGTATGACAGAATACTGGAATATCTGAGTTACACTGAGACACAAGGTAAAGTGAGTTGCTTTACAAACCCAAGGAGTGCCAGTATCCTATATCCCCTAGTCTACCTTAATCCTGTTATACACTGGATGCCAAAGCTAAAGAAAATTATGTGAAAAAAGTATTGAACTGTAAAATTATTTTGATTTAGCTAAAATCTGACAAAGTGTGTGTGTGTATGTATGCATTTATTTATTTGTTAAATGGATGGGTGAGCTGATCTGCTGACCCTTTTCAGTCACAAGCCATATGCAGTTAATGTTCAAGGGATACATTACAAGAGAAGAAGATTATTAAAATATACAGGTAAATAAGACCAAGTACTATAACAAGGAGCAAGGTATTTACAACAACATAGATAGTATTTACAACATACATAGAATGAAGGTTTAATTTGTCCAGAGTAAAACACAACTCCCTGTTGTCAGGTAAAACATTAGTGGGTGCAGTACAGCCTGCATCTCAAAAGCAGGTGCACAGTAATTTTTTTTTTACAGGTGTGCCTTTATAGAGCTTTTCAATACGGACAACTAGTGAATGTTTTTTAGATCTGTGAGGAGGTTGTTCCAGGTGACTGGTCCTGCCTTTGTTACTGTCTTGAATATATTAGCTAATAATAAAAATAGTAATATATACATATATACTCATACACAAACACGTATATACTCCCCTACCCCCAAATTCCACCCACCCCATACCCTTACACTTATACTTAGCAAGCCACTGCCACCACTTCCACCATCCGATCCAAACTACCCATCATACCCCCAAAATCCCCTCCCACAGTTGACCCATTATAGTAAGCCTACCTTTCAGAGTTTACTGAC
Source organism: Protopterus annectens (assembly GCF_019279795.1). Lineage (NCBI taxonomy): Eukaryota > Metazoa > Chordata > Ceratodontiformes > Protopteridae > Protopterus > Protopterus annectens. The sequence goes on from NC_056737.1 coordinate 1,342,533,480, forward strand.
AAACCCAACTTATCCAGATAAACTACTAAACAATTAACCTAAACCATAATCTCTTACTCAAACTAACTTCACAACTTAACTCACCCCCTACTTCTACTCTAATAACCAACATCATGATCCTCAAATCTCTAAGCCCTACTTACTCAAGTAATACTTCTAATTACCTTAACTTACCTAAATTATATCACCCAACCTACTAATGCAAACCACTCCCCCATTTCACACCACTACCCCATGCTCTACAAGGTACACATCTACTATTACTCATATATCTCCCAGTCTCTAGCCCCTCAACACTAGCATGCTCTTCCCCTATAGAATCCTAACTCTAAAAACACAATTCCCAACTACACTAGTCTAATATCCACAAAACTCTCTACCTGTATACTAAACCCCAAACAAACCAAATACCTCATCCATCATCTTATCTCTATCCTTCTCTCCGGGGACATCCACCCAAACCCAGGCCCCTCTACCACACAGCATCCAACCCCCCAAGCAACAAGGAAACCCTTCCACTTCTCAGCTTTAAATGCTCACTGCCTGTGTAACAAAATTCCAAACCTTCAAGCCTGGCTTCTACATAACCAGCCCAATATTCTCTCCATCTCAGAAACCTGGCTTAAGCCCCACATACAAGATTGTGAAATAACTCCTCCCAACTACCGCATGTTAAGGAATGACAGAACACAAAAAAAGGAAGTGGTGTAGCACTCCTTTACTCAACATCCCTCTTAGTCACCCCTATACTAAACCCTTTCCCAAATTTGGCAAAGCAGAAATAATACCAGCCCTATTCCACCTTAACAAGCATAAACTCATATTTGTTCTCTACCTCTATATTCCCCCTGGTGGCAATATCTCATCCCTTGAAGATATTCTCTCCTGGGTCTCTACCAACATAACTCATAAAACCATAATCCTGGGGGACATGAACATAAACTGGGCCACAATCCAATCTCCCAATAACTCACTCAATATTAACTTATATAACTTTACACAACTAATCCATTCCATTTCCAGGCCTTCCAAGAACTCCATCACTGGAACTCCAATAGACTGGATTCTAGTGTCCCATCCTCACTATATCTCTGATAGTGGTATTCTCCCAGACCCACTAGCTGACCATTACCCCACTTTTGCCCACTGTCTCCCCTTTTTTATACAACTAACTCATACCTATATTTCCCCTCATTGCCTAAAGAACTTCAATGCTAAAACCTTCTGAAATGCACTAAAAAGCACAAACTAGAACCCATTAAAAACTCTTTCCCTAGATAATGCTCTATCCTACTTTAACTCTACTTTCACAAACCTGCTCAACTCCTTTGCCCCTCTAAAAACAAAACATATAAAAAGTAACCCTGTACCCTGGTTAACCAAAAACACCTTAGCTACTATGCGACTCCATGACAAAGCCCAGACACGTTACTATAAAAATAAAACCACTATCACTCTAAATGAATATAAAACACTACAAAATAAAGTAAAAAAACGTATTACCTTAGACCACAAAGCCTATTTCTCCACTCTCAATACCAACCACACCACCAATCCCAAACTATTTTGGAAAGGAATCTCATCTCTCCTCAACCCAGGAAAAAAAGAAAACCCTTGCCCCAACCCAGATGCCTCTGACATGGACTTGGCCACCCAATTTAACTCTTTCTTCATAGAGTCCATAAGCAAGCTAACATCATCCTTCACCAACACCTCTATGACCCCTCATCAGTGTGCTCCCATCCCTTCCTCCCCCAGCATTCCTTGCCCCCCAACCTCCACCTTTCTCTATCAAGCCCATCTCTATGTCCACCATAAAAAAACTTCTCCTAAAATTAAAACCTGGTTCCAATTCCCCTGATGAAATTCCTAAAAGTAACCGCAGAAGCCATTGCTCTCTCTATCAGCATACTAATTAATTGGTCTATCTCAGAAAGCCAGGTCCCCCAGCTCTGGAAGAAGGCCTTTATTACTCTTCTCCAATAAAGGTGGCAATAATAATGACATCCCAAACGTTCGCCCTATCGTCATTCTATCCCCTATTTCTAAGCTACTTAAAAAGTGTGTACACCAACAACTCTTACCCTACCTCATCAATAATCAGCTTCTTACCCCCACACAACATGGCTTTAGACCAGGTCATAGTACCTCCACTGCCCTCCTCTCCTTCCTAGAAACAATCAATAAGGCCCACGACTCTGGCTACTTTGTATCCACTCTTTTCCATGACCTCTCTAAGGCATTTGACACTTTTTCCCACAACCTCCTTCTTACCAAACTCTCTAAACTTTACCTGTCCCATTCCTCTACCCAGGGGTTCTCAAGCTATCTCACAAACAGGCAACAAGCAGTTAAATGGAAAAAAATTACCTCACCCTTCCTTAATAAATCCACAGGTGGCCCCCAAGGTCCCATTCTAGGCCCCCTACTATTCAACGGGTCTACTACCGGAGATCAAAATTACACTATGTCAAAATCTGTTAGTAGATGCCCAATAACGTGAAAGTGCACTTCACCAAAAGTGCACTTTCACGAACACCACTAGAACAAACAGGCAATGTTCTCCACTGTGGTGCAGTAGTCACCGACCTTAGGGTTAGGGCTTGGGTTAGCTATCCACTATCCTTAACCCAAGCCCTAACCCTAAGGTCCATGACTACCGCACCACAATGGAGGACATAGATCCATGACTACTGCACCGTGGAGGACATACAATTTCCTCCACTGTGGTGCAGTAGTCATGGACCTTATGGTTAGGGTTTGGGTTAAGGATAGTGGATAGCCCTACTAGCTATCCACTATCCTTAACCCAAGCCCTATCCCTAAGGTCTGTAACCATTTGCTCAAGTGGTGTTCACAAAAGTGCACCTTCGGTGAAGTGCACTTTCGCGTTAGTGAGCATCTACTACCGGATTTATAAGTAGTGTAATTTCGATCTCTGGTAGTAGACCCCTATTCAACATATTCATAAATGATTTCTTCCAAGCCATTCCTAACTCTAGACTCATCCAATATGCCGATGATTCTACTATAATCTGTTCCTCCCCTTCCATCACAACTCTTAACAATCTAACACAAGCAGCCTTCTCTTCCACTGAACAGTGGATGCTCAACCATCTAGCTCTTAATGCAACCAAAACAAAACTTATGTTATTCAATGCATCCAAACCTCTTCCCTAGACAAACAATCCTTCATAATTACCAGCAATAATAATACCTCCTTAGAACTAGTCTCTGACACAAAATTACTAGGAGTTATCATTGACAATCAACTAAAATTTGCTAAGCATCTAAAAGCAAATATAAAAAAAACATAAAAATTAGGCATGCTTTACCACCGCAGTTGCTTTATCTCTCACACCACCAGGATTACGTTAGATAATACATACATCATCCCATCCCTTTTATATGGTACATCTATCCTAACCAGCCTAAAATCTTCCCTCAAAACAAAACTCTCATCTTCTTATAACAAAATATCCAAATTTGTGGCAGGTCATAGAGCCTCTTCTCACCACTGTAATTCCCTTCACCAACTAAGTTGCCTAGAATTACCAAACTTCCTCACATATACCCAGCTCATCCAAGCACACAAACTCATTCATAACCCGTCTCTCTGCCCCTCCCTAGCAAATACCTTTGAAATGCATAAACTAGATAGACTCCTAAGATCCAATTCCCAAAGACTAATTAAATTGCATAAACCAACACACCTTGCTGGGAATCGATTGATGTCCTTCTCTCTTGCACGCCTCTGGAACTCTCTCCCTTCTCCCATCTGCACCACCAGCAGTCTCTCCTTGTTTAAAACCTCACTGCACTCACACCTTACTTCACAATGGAAATGCTCTTGCTCTCATACAACCTAATTCTACCACACTTTCTTCCAAACTTTGTTGCCTGTCACTACCTTCTAAAGTTTTACATCCCTTGGGACATATTCAACCAATGACTAAAAAATTACCTCATTGTAATTCCCTAAAAAAAAAAAAAAAATACTACTTACTGAATTAACCTGATGTAATTTTCCTAATGAAAATCTTGTTTTTATTTCTGCATTATGTAACATCTATTTGAATTGTGCAATATGGATTCGTGCTATACAAAATATGTATTTAACATTTAACTGAAATGTACATTATGGATTTAACATCAAAAACGGAGAACAGCAAACAGCGTATCAAACAGCATATCAACAAAATCACTCAAAATACCTTCACTGAGCAGCCTATTATGGATTTGTGCTCTTTCTGTACTATATATCTGTATTTCTCTGGAGCTTTTCTCCCTAGGACTCCATTGAAAATGGGCTCCTTGTAGCCCAATGGACTATCCTGGAAAACAAACTGCAAATAAATAAATAAATAAAATGTAGGAACTGGCAAATTGTTCTGTGTACAATGCTAGCTGAATTGTGGATTCAAGTTAATGAATAGTTATATTTTGCTTAGACAATAGCCGTATATTGAACTGTGAGCTACATTTAACAATAACAAACAACTGAATGTGTTTGCTATTTTTGTGTTATTTTATGGAAATACTTAGTTGAAAATATTGGCATTCAGGGGTGAAAGGTGAGTGTGGTGTAAAGTTGACAGGTTTAAGAAGAGAGATGATATTCTAGTTTAGAATTGTATAAGTGAAAGTTTATTGTAGTGACCCAGTGGAATATGCAGTTACAGAAATAATTGCAAGTTATGAGAGGGACAGACTGCATTGCTAGGGGAACTGGTTAGGTAAAGAAACTTTAATATAAGTATATCATAAGCTAGGCAATATTGTATTGAATGGTGTAAGGGTGTGTGCTTGGTTACTGTCACAATGTAACGGGTGGAAAAGGTGAACTTAGACAAGATAACAGTGAGAGAAGGAGTGAAGGTGATTATCCACTACCTGTTTAGTTTGATAGAAATCAGGGAGACTAATGGAGATGGCAGGTATTCCAGTGACATGATCTAAGTGAGCAATATCTCAGGCCTTTCATTACTTGGTCGGACACAAGTTGTTACCCACAGATCTGCAGAGTCTATCTCCAGTGGAACACTGGTGGGTTAATTAGAGATGCCTTGTGGGAAATGATTTAGTTAGCTAACTGTAATATGGCAGAATTAACAATTACATTAAAAGGCAGCAGATATTGGCCAAACTATAGAGAGATAAGGTGGATACTGCCATTTTGCAGAAATTTAAATTTAAAATAATGGAAGCAAGGTCAACTGAACAGGGGCTAGGAATAGCTAATAATATCCAGTGTGAAGGAAGGCAAGAATTAAAGAGCTGGTTTATTGGTAAATGTGGGTTCAGGGTAGGAGTCTGCTGAAAGAAGCAGTAATGGTTGTGGGAGATGGGTAGTTATTAAACAAAGCAGGGCAAGAGAGTGAACATTATTAAATACCTATTCTCCTGTGATATAAGTGTATAAAACATTTTTAAGGTGATATGTTAGTTTAATAGGATGATGGTTTCTATTTTATAGGTGTATATATTTTTATATACTTTTTTAAAAATATATATTGTAATAATTATGAGTGTAAAGGAGGTTTATGTGATTAATATTTATGAGCCCAAGTGAGAGATTATTTGTTTGTTTAAATTAAGCAATGTTTTTTAATTGGTTTAATGGTTTTAACCAATGGTATAAATGGATTAAGGATTTTAAATGGAACATCTGATGAAGTCCATTGAATTAGGACAAAAACGCATGGTGTGATACAAAGCGTGAATGTGTTTTACGTGTTTTTGCAGTGGAATAGTAATAAATTTGTATTTGGCCTGAGTAAGTTTGTGGTTTCTCTCTGAGCTTCAGCACTCCTGTTTTCTGTGGTTTTTGTGGTTTGGAGAGCATCCGTTTTTTGGTTGATAGTGATTTGTGTGGACTGGCTATGGAGAGAGAGTCCCCGATGAACAGTAAGGGGCTTGACGAACTTGGCCAATCTCGCAAGCTGATTGGGCAACTCACAGAGCTTGTTGATCTGTTAACGCCGTTATGTAAAACCTTGGTGGGGATGAATGTTCTGACATCCCAAGCTACAGGAAGTGGAACGGAAGGGTTGTTAATGCACAAAAATAAAAGGAAAAGGGAGCTTATTGGCAGTGATTTGGACGCCGGTGACCTCGAGGAACCGAAAGGTGCAACGTTTAATCCTGAAGCCACACCAGGAATTTTTTGAAACATTAGTCCCAAAGATAGAGGAAATAACGGCAACAGACTTAATTCGCCGAACATGGGTCAGACAAATCCAGGTACTGTTTCCAAAATAAGACTCATAGAGACTAGTGAATGGTTAAAAGCTAATTTTTGCTTTAAAATGGAAAGCAGAGGCCCCCAGGGGTCAGTTAACACAGATTCTTACAATAAAAAAGTGGATAAGATTTCTAAATTAATGTGTAAATATAAAACATTATGTATAGAAAATGCTTATCTTTATGAGTGTATAAATAGGAACATTGTGCCAAAGGGTTTAAGGGTGTTTAAATACCCTAATAATGTTCAAATGGGCTCAGTTTTTCATAAGGAATTGTTGGAAGTATTCAACAGATGCGGCCTTGATGTTTTAAAATTAATTATTAAGGAGAATGGTAAAACATTAGAAACCTTGCAAAAAGAAATTGATGAACTAGATGGATATATATATAAAGGAAGACCTTATTTTTGGGATAAGGGAAGAAAAAAAAATATTTCAAAGTAAGAAGTGAAATTGACAGCAAATGTGAAGAACTTATGAATAGGAAAATGAAAAAGCTAAGAAGGGACATTCAAGAATATAAAAATAATGTTAGTTATCCTAAGCCACCATATATGAATAATAATAAAAAAAAATATATATAGACAGGAAATAATCAATAAGGATCAGGTAATAAGTGAATGGGATGAATATAATTATAATAGAGAATTTCCCCCTTTAGGTAGGGAAAATAGGTCTTTTAATATACAATGACCACAAAAAGGAAATTTTCGAATGGGGGGGGAGAAGAGGGAGGGGGAGATATTAGAAAGATGTACCACTGGCCCGGTTGTAGAACATCTCCAACAGGAGATTAAGGTGGAAGGAGTTAAAAACACTTTTGGTGGTTTTTCTATTTACAATTTTAGTAATGTCCCCTTAGTGAAGGAACATTTTTGTCTTTTAGGGAAAGGACTTAAATTTATCCATTATGTCAAAGGAGATTTAACAAGGACATTTCTGGATATTAAATTGTTTTTGAGGAAAGTGAATTTGGAAATGTTATTTGCTAAGGATGATATAAATAATGGAATTTATAATAATCAAGTATTAACCAAGAAGTCTACCTTTAACCCCCCTATGCACCCCCAGTTAAAAAATTTGGAGGGAGTAATGGAAAAAGAAATTAGGGATGCACAAAAGAGAATTAAATATAAAATGAACCTTAATAGGGAAGAGAATACAATTTTGACTGAATTAAAATCCAACTTCAATGTGAGAATAATTAAGCCAGATAAGGGAGGGGGGATTGTGATTATGGATCTTATACAATATGAGGGGAAAATTAATCAGATACTTAGGGATGAAAATAAATACACGTGTCTCTAAGAATGAAGTAAATTTGGCTTATAATAGAATTGATATGGAAATAGAAGACATGGTCCATGAAGGTACCATAGATAAAAAGATGTATACATATTTGAAGGTTGAAAAACCAAAAATGCCTATAATATTTTGAATCCCCAAGATCCATAAAAACTTGGAAGCCCCCCCCCCCCCACTCAGACCTATAGTATCAGCTGATGGTTCGAAAACGTTGCCTCTAGCAAAATATGTAGATACTAAAACTAAGCATATTTGGGTCAGCAGGAAGGCTATACTAAGAGGGGACCTTTTAAGGGAAATTACTCCAGACTTGTGTACTGAAAATTTACTATTTGTCACTATAGATATAGTGGATCTCTTTTCTTCCATCCCTTATGTAACAGGTATGAAAATGTTTGAGGACATTGTGTTTCAAGATAAAAGCTTAACCCACAGAGAAAAGGTAGTAAGCACAGGACTTATGGAAATGGTCTTGAAAAATAATTTTTTGATTTTTAATGGTGAATTTTTTCAACAAATTCAAGGGGTGGCCATGGGTGCGGACTGTGCTCCTACCTTTGCAAATTTAGTATTAGCTAAGTGGGAGGAAACACATGTTCTGAATTCAAAATTTAACACCTGTTGGACGTTATATCGGAGATTCCTAGATGATATAGTGATTTTTTTGGATGGGGGGTAGTCAAAAATTTGGAGAATTTATGGATTACATTAGTAAGACCACAGATTTCCTTAAATTTACATATAAAACATCTTATGATAAGCTGCAATACTTGGACCTAGAAATATACAAAGTAAATAATATGCTGGAAACTAGGGTTTACAGAAAATCTACCTTCTATGATTCTTTCCTTCATTATAATAGTGCACATCCAGCACATAGTAAGAAAAATATAATGAAAGGACAATTTGTCAGGGGATCCTATATGACTAGCATGTACAGTGATTTTTGGAATGAGTGTAATTTATTGGAAAAGATGTTTATGGAAAGAGGATACCCCAAGGACTTTGTTAAAAATATTAGGTCTGAGGTGGAAAATGGTAGAACTGATAAATTCAAACCAGTTAAGGGGATTAAGGAATTTAATAAAAATAATGAAGATGAAAATAAAGGAATAAATGGAAATGGGGAATATCAACAGGCACTTATTTTGGAATATAATGCAATAAATTGCAATATAAAAACAATATTTCAGAAAGAATGGGATAGATTTGTTTCCTTTACAGACTTGGAAGGTATGTCTAGAATTACATCTAAAGTGGTTTTTAGAAATTCAAGCAGTATTAAGGAAATCCTAGAAAATAAGAACAAAAATAATAAAGGAAATGTTAGTAAAAGAAATGGAAGGAAAATGGGTACCTATAAATGTGGATGGTGCAACCAATGTGAATATATTAGTAATGAAGAAAGAATTTATTTGGAAAGTAGAGAAAGATGGATAGTTAGTAAAGGGTATTATAATTGTGAGTCTAGGGGATTAGTATATCTTGCCATTTGTCAGAAATGTAATTCCTTTTATGTGGGCAAAACAGAGAAAACTTTAAAGAGGAGAATATATGAACACACCTATGATATAGTAAAAGGGAAAGAATCAAATGCATTATTTAAGCATTCTAAGGTGTGTGAAGGTTATAAATTTCTCTTTTTTGTTCTAGAACAAATTAAGAATGATATCAGGGGTGGCCCATGGGAAGACAAAATAGGATATAAGGAATTATGGTGGCAAGTAACTTTAGAAACAGGTAAAACCCCAGGCTTAAATGACCATTTGTCTATATTACCACTTTTAAAACTGAGGTCTGCTAGACTATAAAAGAAAGGAATGGATATGTAATATTTGAGTGGAACAGAAGGTGGCACTGTTGTTCAAGAACGAGGTCTCAAAATAAATGAATTAAAATAAATGAATTAAATATTCCTTCTTATACAAAAATACCTATTCTCCTGTGATATAAGTGTATAAAACATTTTTAAGGTGATATGTTAGTTTAATAGGATGATGGTTTCTATTTTATAGATGTGTATATATTTTTATATACTTTTTTAAAAATATATATTGTAATAATTATGAGTGGAAAGGAGGTTTATGTGATTAATATTTATGTGCCCAAGTGAGAGATTATTTGTTTGTTTAAATTAAGCAATGTTTTTTTAATTGGTTTAATGGTTTTAACCAATGGTATAAATGGATTAAGGATTTTAAATGGAACATCTGATGAAGTCCATTGAATTAGGACGAAAACGCATGGTGTGATACAAAGCGTTAATGTGTTTTACGTGTTTTTGCAGTGGAATAGTAATAAATTTGTATTTGGCCTGAGTAAGTACGTGGTTTCTCTTTGAGCTTCAGCACTCTTGTTTTCTGTGGATTTAGCTTGATCTGTCAACATAATTATGTGTGCAAAAATAAATTCTGTCACCACCCTCCTCTGGAATTTTTTGTACTTTTTCCAAAAAAAACAAACACTTTTTAAAGTTCTCACAATGTAGTGTGTGTTTAAAAAGGGCATTCATTAACAACATTCATATATTTTTCCAAGCTGTTTTTCTTTTTCCTACAAAATAAGCATAGTATGATAAGCAAATTCTTAAATATAACACACAAGCAGAATTACAGTTATATTGATACATACAACTGTTGCCAATATCAACAATATTTCATCCTTCCAAAATAAATTTACATTATGGACATATGCCACATTTCAACACACTGACAATGCCTCCTTGTGTAGAAAGACTTACATTTTTGGATGTTTCCTATATTTCTTCCAGTCTTATAAACAAAACTGGAAGCACAACCTAGTTTAGTAATAAAATGTATCTAAAATACCATTAATTAAATCTTCATGCTAGTCTCTTTGTAACAACACATCCTTAAGATGGTCACCTTCCTATAAATTGTGTGAGCCAATGAACTATCATAGGAAGTTACTAAACTACTGGCCCTGAGGCCCTTACAAGCCTAGCGAAGACTTTAGCCCATGTTCCAACAAGTCACCACCCTATGCCATTGTCCAGCAGGGACATATGTGGAATCCCAGGGGTGTATTTTCTGTTCCCCATCCAGTTATTTAGGTTGTACTTCAAAAGGTTTAATGAGGTACTCTGTTTTACTTGGAGAGGGAGTCTATTCCACAAAAGGAGTAATCTCTGGGACACAAATCTGTCCCACCAACAACTGTTATTAATGTAACAGACCAGGTTGAGCTCTCACGTGTGGGTTACTCGAGTGGAACTTGACTTGCGGATGTGCAGCAGTCCCATGAGGGCAGGATCTGAGATTGCTTTGTATACCAGACAGAAGTCAACTCTGAGGAGTCTGTAGGAGACTGAGTAGAGGGATAGGGCTTTTAGCCTATCTGTGTAAGGTAGATGTTTGAGGCCCTGGATTCTCTGGATGAGGAATCTCTGTGGTCTGTTCAACTGCTGCATGTGCTTGTGATGTACATGCTGAAAGGGGCATTGTATTCAATAATTGGTGTTATAAGGGAAGAATACAGGGATGTTATGACTACCTTGTCCCTGGATGAGATACCCTTACTAATGAGGTGGGCCATATAGAAAACTTTCTGTACAGCGGAGGCAATATGGTAGTCAAAAGTCAGTTTGCCATCCACCTGGATTCCCCAAGTCCCTTATGACTGATTGCATGCTTAGTGACTTATTATCAATGTGATCATTTCTGGGGATGTCATTCTCCCCAAAAGGGATGATGATGCATTTTTGGCATTCAGTTTGAGGCCATGTTTCTGGCACCAGTCATTTGTTTGGGTGAGACCCTCTTGGAGAATGTCCACATCACTAGGGGAATTGACAGCACACAGCTTGCAGTCATTTGCAAACTTGGTCAGCCATAGCCAACTAGATTTGGCCTGCACCTCTAAGAAGTATACCCCAAACAGCAGGGGCCCTAAGACTGATCCCTGAGATACACCGCTTGTTACAGGTCTACTACTTGAGGTGGCTTCCTCTATTTTGACTACATGGGTTCTATCAGTGAGCCAGTTTGCTACACATCTGGTAACATATGGATTGATGCCTAGTTGAGAGAGTTTATCTATTATACCTGAATGGGGAATAGTATTGAAGGCCTTGGCCAAGTCAAGGTAGGCAGTTTGCACCATCTTCCCTCATCTATGGCCTTGGTGACTGTCTCAAAGAAGTTGACCAAATTTAACAGGCATGACCTCCCCTTCACAAACCCAAACTGTGTGGGATCAAGTGTCTGGAGGTTGCCAATGTCCTTGTTAATGAGGTCCATGATAATCCACTCCATGACCTTGCAGATCAGGCTAGTTAGGCTGAATGGTCTATAATTTCCTGGGACAGTGGATGCTCTACCTTTGTGCAAAGGAATGACATTAGCTGTCCTCCACTTGACTGGGACAAAGCCAGTCCTCAGGCTTTGGTTGAATAGGGTGCCTTATGGTGCTTCACATTCCTGCCTGAGTTTATGTAGCATGCAGTCTAGGATGTTATCAGGTCCCATGGAGGCTGCATTTTTTGCCTTTGAGAGGGCAGAGATTACTTGCTCCATAGAGATAAGGGGAGAGGGGCAGGTACTGGGGATGTCCTGATTTACTGATGGGGAGACAGAGGTGAGAAGGTTTCACTGAACCTGTTTGCCAGCAGGTTGGCTAGATCTACAGGATCTGAGCATGTGCTGTTCTTAACCACCAGTTCTGAGCAGATCTGGGTGCTTCCCTTGAGACTGTGGACATACGTTAAGAAAGCCTTATAATTGTCTTTAGTAGATGTGGCCATTTGGACTTGAAGTTTGCTTTGGAGGATTTCACTAGTGCTCTTATTTGCTTGTTCAGGCTAAGGAGAGACTGTTTCCAATTAGACACCTGCTCCTTCTTTATCTCAGACAGCAATTTTTTCCTTTTATTATAGTGTTTATTTATTGTAGATGTCCACCAGAGAGGTTTACTCTTCCTTGAGGAAGATGATTTCATCCTGTCTGGTATTTCTGATTCCATGCAGCTATATAAATGCTCATATACTTACTTTGGTGTAAGATTGGACATGTGTGCCAGTTTCTGTGGAGGAGGACGGGGCAGTGAAGCTGTTTATATCTTCCCTCAGGAGGTTGTATGTTGGTTAATACCAAGTCCAAGATATTTTCACCTCTTATGGGAGTATCAACCAACTAGTCCAAGGCATTTGCATTGACAAAATCAAGGAATCTTTTGGGCATTTGTGTTTTGGCATGAGTAGTTCTTCCAGTCTATGGAAGGATAGTTAACGTTGCCCAGGATCAGGGTAAAGGGTTGAATCTTGATAGATTCGAAGAGGTCCAGAGAGGTGAAGTGGGCATCTTGAGTTAAAGTTGGAGGCCTGTAGCTAGCTAGGATTTGAATAGGGGTCTTGTCAATTGTTAACTGCACCTGGAGTATTTCCTGTGCATCATACTGTTGGACCAGCCTAGAGGTGTGTATGTCTTTTATATATATTGCAACTCCACCTCATTTTATTGTTCTGCCCACTGCTTGAGGTCTGAATGAATAATAAGATGAGTAACCTTGTATGGCTGGGGTGCTCTCCACAGCTTTGAACCAGGTTTCTGTGACTGCACAAATGTCAGCTTCTTCCAGGGTTAAGAATGTTTGCAATGAGTGCAGTTTCATGTTTAGACTCCTAGCGTATAGCACCCTTTAATTTATGTTTTGATTAAATTTTCATGTTGGTAGTTTTGACCTCATGGCATTGCCTAACTAAAAAAGGCACTATGGAGGAGGCAAGAGCCTTTGCCAGGAGCCTGAAGCCCAAGGGAGACAGATGCAGGCCATCTCTGGCAAAGCATCATGGCTTGTCAATCATGTCATCCTAGGCTGTCAGGTACTGGATCCCCTTTTAATGACACCAGAAACTAACCAAGTTGTTAAAGTCAATAATTTTCTGTTTGTATTGAGGCATCATTCTGTGTGACGGTAGAATGCCGCTTAAGGCTAGGGACATACCTGCCTAGGACAAATAGTCAGCGAGCTTCATCATGTCTCTCTTCATATAGTCCAGGGTCCATTTCTCAAGTCATTCACTTTAACATGGACTATGACAGAGTCATACCAGTACCTGTTGAGAGACTTGAGTGCATTGGTGCATTAGGCCACTCTCTGTTTCTAGTATGCTGCAGAAAATGCCAGGAGTCTTTTAAAACGTCTGGGTAAAAAGTTCAAATATTTTTAAGAACATCATCATGTTTTGCAAGAGAAGCTGTCTTAGATCCAATAGCTGAAATAATTGTTTTTAAAGGTAAATTATCCATATCTTTATATATCTTTGGTATCCCAAATATTGATGGGATAACCTTATGTTTAATGATTAAAAAGTCATATAAATCACTTGAAATAAGATTGTCAAATAATAATTCCTTCAAATATGTCTATTTTCTATAAACAACATTGAGTTCAATGATAGAAACCAGTTCATAAAAATCATTAAATTGCAACAAAGAAAGAATTTCATTACTGTGGTCCACTGCGTCCATTATAACAATACTTCATCCTTATAAGGTTTTATAATCTGAATGTTTCTATTCTGAGATAAATCAAACAAAAGTGTTATTTCACTCTGAGGCAAATTATGAAATTCAGATTGGGTTGAGAGATGACTTATGTCCCTGTCACATTTTTTTTTCAAATGACACTAAACCAAAGAGAAAAGGGGACTATATGTGAATTTTGTTAGCAAACCCTGGTGAGCATTTTCATTTCTATTACAGAGTAAAAGTGATAAATTCAGTTTTCTTGTATACAGTTTGAGTTCTGCAATGATGTCCACAATGTTTAATTTATAAGAAGGGATAAAAGTAACCCCTTACTGCAGAATTTAATGAGAGTCATCTAAATGAAGATGAGTGTAATTGTAATTTTTAAAATTATCTGCAATATGCAAAACAGTATCTGTTTCAATATTTAATGATAACGGGAGTGCCTGCTCCAGTAGAAACCTTGCTGTTTTCACTGTGGCCACGTCCTTGATTTCCTCCATTCTTGGAGTCTCTGACAATTCCCATAGTGTTGTTTCCTTGTTGATTTCTTTTGTTGGCAAACCAGTGAGACCTGGTAATGGCTGAAGAGATAAAAAAAAAATAATTGTCCTGATGTTTAAATTCTTCACTTGTGCTCCATTAGCAAAAGCTTTTTCAAAAGTGTCCTTTTAGTCTTGTTATTTTTACTGGCTGGTAAAGGATAAGTATATTTTTATTTATTTTATTTTACATTTGTTGACCGGGCTAGTCTAGCTGGATATATGTCCATTTTCAGTAGAGGCCTGGGGAGATAAGCTCCAAACAGTTCAAATAAAGTTCACATCTACAGAAGTACATATTTAAAATGCAAACACATCCTGTTGATAATTCTGGAAATCCCTTATTAACTGTTTCTACTTCTGTTTTTTTAACTTCCACACAGTTCATCAATACCTTAAAATGTTAATTCATATTCAGATAGTTTTTAATGAAATAACAAAAACTCTTGTTTTCCTCATTTAAAGAGTCAATACATTTTGCATTACATCTAATAATTATTTCTAAAAACTCCATCCCCATCCTGTCAAAAAAAAAGGTACCAAATATTTACACAGGGGAGCACCACATCCATTCCATTTGGAAATTTCCAAATTCAAAGTCTCTACGGTGTCCTCCCATTTGTAATGCACTGTTTAAATACAAATTTTCTTACTGAAGGTTAGAAAACTAAAAGTATTTTTGCAGGTATTGTACCTTCCTACACATTCACTGTGTGGGTATAAATACAGGGTAAAGGAAAAACAACAAGCATTGGTATAAAAACGGTTCCTTCATAATCCGCTTACAGTATGCCAAATAAACACAAAAATATACTAAGGGTGATTCATCTGGGAGCTGAGAATAATAAGATTTTGCTTTGTCAAAATGTCAGATTCCCTACTTAAGAAAGGTTGTATAGTTCTGGTGAAGAGACTATGATAAACTAAGCACACACCCTTCTTTAACAAAGATCCTTGTTTTATGCAGGACAACAAAGATTCTATGATTACAGTGAGCAATGGCAGATACTGTTTAACAAGACGTTGTTCTTTCTTAAATCAGTTATTGACAATCCTATAGACTTTAATGGCATTTCCAATACAAGTAGTATTACTTTGCATGGTAATAGTTATACTGCCTTTGGCCAGTTGGAGGAACATTCGTAACCTGAAAAAATATCTAAATGGGCATATAAAAATCAACATATCTCTAATTAGTTGTTTCTTTTACAGATGCATTCATATTTAGTACAGTCTGAATAAATATCTTTGCAAAACTGTGAAATGTAAAATCTGGTAATCATTGTATACTGAATGAGGAGGTGCACGCAGATTGCAGGCAGCCAGTTTCATCAGTATGCATTTCAAAGTGTGCAGTGAATACAAGATACCAGACAACATGATATGCATTCTGAAATCTGACATGGGCTAGAGGTATCTAATCCCTTGAAGCTGTTCCCATATATTACATCCCCACATTCAAACATTAAAGATTACCACTTTACTCTGAGGCAGAATCATATGTATACTCATAAACATTTATTTAATAAAATATTTATATGCTTTCAGTATGATATTTCTCAGCATGGCTTTAGAAAGAAAGCATATTGTTGTGTTTTCCAAAGGCAAAGGCATTTCAGAACTTGTCATTTTTTGGTCAGTTCAAATACAGAATCAATGTATTTTTACAATAGCAGCATATTCAAATATGTATTACAAATAAGCACACTTCAGTCCTTAGTGCTCTCTATGAATCTTGCTTCTAGCTGCCTGTCAAATAAACTACAGTTCCAGAATGTGCTATTTTATATCATCCCTTGATTATGGAAAATATTATGCCATGAAATTAAAGAAAGTCATCCTGTACCAAGAAAATAACAAACTTTTAAGCTGAAAAAAAAACATCCCTAATGTTCAATTTTTAATTAACTGTCGCATTTGTATTCTGCTCCCAAATGCAGTTTTCTGTAGTTTAAGACAGTAAAATACTGACAACTTGAATCCTGAATATTCACACATGCAACATTTATCTGTTTTGAATCTCTGACTGTGACGTAAACCATAAATGGATACCAATTATATGCCTATAAGCAGTTTGGCATATCATCCAAAATACATCCACTGGAGTTTGATCTACAGAAACTATTTCACTTAATACTTAAAATGCATAAGCTTTCACATTTATGCAGAATAAGTCATCAGAGACACAACCTTGTACAAGAAACGACCATTATTACTTTAATACACATTATGTGATGTTAGACTAATCACAGCAATCACATTATGTGATGTTAGTGGAGATATCACAGCACACACAAGCATTTGTAAAGAACAAATAATCAGTAACTAGAAAATTCCATTAAAAGTTCCATAAAATCTAGCATCTTTAAAAAAAATATACATAATATTTTCCACTAGCAGTTGTATTAAGGCCTGGTAATACATTGTCTTTCAGTCTGGTAATTCAGGCATATTCCATACATTCAGTCTTAGTAGATATGTCACCTCCTCTTTTATTAACATGAGTATTTTGCATGCTTCTTAGTTTAAAGATACAGCATTCATATGTATCTGAGATATGTTTAAACAGTCCTTTTGTCACAACGATATACTCAATATAAAAATAACGTTCTAGAATGTGGTCTTTCAGCTTTCTACTTGTGTAGCCTACAAAGAATGCTGAACATGCTTCAAATATGGGGGGGGTTGTTGGCATAATGATCAAGATCTTCACCACATAAACGCAAAGTACAGGGTTTGAGTCTAAGCTTCAGTTGCTGTCTAAGCTTAAAATAGCCCTTCAGGACAGTTAACCTAGTATTCAATGAATTTAATGTGACACATTATAGATAGTGTTCAAAAATATAATTTTTGTTTGTTATACCGCGGACACAGTATGTATTAGTGCAGGTGTAATTGCATTGTCTACAAATGAAACTAGGGTGGATACCCTTTTGTGTTAGTCATTGTTACATAAACCCTGCAGTCCTTATATCCTAACTTTCATTTGAGATTTTGACAGAGTTTATATACCAAGGAAGGATTTTTGTTTTTGATGAATCAAGTGCAAATAGAATAGACCAATTATTTTCAATAACAGCTCTGATGTCCAATGTTCTCCTGTTATATGACGTAACATGGTTCAACTTTATAACTTCTTGGACTAATGCTTTATACTTGTCAATGCTTGTGAATAATTAAGCACTGCATCTAACATCAGTAATTTAATAACACCCTGATGAAAGGCCAGCTCAAAAGCTTGAGTAATTGCAAAAACTGTGTTGGTCCAATAAAAGGTATTACATTGTGTCTGTGTACCGGTGTCTTTGTGTTACTGGTCCTCCAAAAAATTCTGATACTGTTCTGAATACAAAGGGAATTTTTTATACAGTTAACATAACATAGATCTGTTGTCATTTTGATATTGTAGCCCCTGCAAATAAAATATGTTCTCAAGTTCTGCATTTTATCCATAGTTTCACTTTCAGATGTAGTTAACCTGCTACCTCTTTTTAACTAACAATATTTTTAAATATGTATGGGGGTTGCATGCTTCTATATAAGGACCTGTTCAGTTTACCTTTGTTGGTTTCTAGTATATCAAGTTTAACATGCATAATTGTAAAATTAAAATAATGTAGGTGATTTCCATCAGGTTTATCTGAAAATGTAAAAAAAGGTCTTAGAATTTAAGTAAGTAAAGACATCTTGAGACTCTTTGAGACTCCTTTGGCAGATCATAAAGACTTTGTCACCAAGCCTTTGCCAAAATAATACAGGTGGATAAAATCCAACACTGGTACTATGAATATGTATGTCTTACCAAACTGACAGCATAATATTATTGTGTTTGCTACTAGGATACCCATGGCAGTACCTCAGAGTTGATGGTATACCTGATTATCAAATATAAACACATTATTACTTAAAACAATATCTTACAAGATCCAAACAATTTCAATCATTTTGTTTATAAAATGAATGTATTTATATAGATGTTGCCTTATAGACTTATACCAATATCATTTAAAACCTTTCCACAGAGGATGGAGCTGAACGATAGTTTAAAAATAAGCCTTTAATTTCCTATAGTAACTACATTATAAATTGATTGTATTACTTATTCATCTTACATGTTACTTCTGTCTGTAATTGTTAATTATGTCTGAGGTTGTGTTGATATTGTCTGTAGTGGAGAATTTTTTCTCCCCAGGTCTCACTAAAAACAGATACCATTGCCCAAATGGACTTTACCAGTAAAACAGATGTCAATAAATAAATAAATTATTAAAGTTGTACTATCTGAAAATTGACTCACACAATAGCTAGCCTAGTCACCAGTGGAGAAAGCAATTTAGTCACGTTTACAACTGATACAATTTATTATTTATTTATAATTATTTATTTATTTAGTTGTCTTTGTTTACCGGGAAAGTCTGACTGGATAATACCCATTTTCAGCATAGGCCTGGGGAGAAAAGTTCCATTTGCTTACATTGCATTATACTAATTTCAGTCAAACACAGAGTGGTTATATTTCTATTTACATTTATACACAAATGGTAACATTTACACATATATGTTCTAAGATTTTACAGAGGTGGAAGTTACTAGAGAGCAAGCATGCATGCAACTTAATGGATTGTACAGGCAGCAGTTATGTATAGAAATTGTTTTGTCATTTCAGTAAGAGGTTGAGAATATTATGTTTAATGAGAGTATTTGGATAGTATTGTACAGCAGAAAATTTTAACCCTTTGATGAGCATGTACAGGACCAGTACTGGTTAAGATGTTGTTTAAGCAGTGGTTTTAGACTACTGAGTTTGTCAGAGAGTTTTATTTGCATGGGGATACTATTCCATAGTTTAGGAATGTACTGGGAGTAATGAGTCTCCTGCAACAGTATTTTGACTTATTTGTAAGTAATAAGAATTTGTTGCAAGAATGGAGGTCCCTTTCTGGACAGTAGTGTAGTAAGTTTTGTAGTCTCACTAAATCTACACCACCAAAATCCACACATAGTAACACAAAAACATTTGCGGAGGCTCTCGATAATAATCTGTCTAAGCAACAGAGACCTCCAAAGCAGAAACGCAAGCAACCTCCATCCCCCAACACAACCCAAATGACACATAGCCCACAGACTCAGTGTGCCACTCAACCAGAGCCAATAAGGCAAAACAATGTACCCAACACACTAGTCATACTTGACTCTATAGTCAGGCACACTGATTCCCACTCACCAGGCTAAACAAGGAGAAGGTTACTGTCAGCTGCCAGTCAGGTGCCAGGATCCACCACATAACCCACTCACTCAGGTCACTCCACAACAAGTACAAATATGACTCTGTCATTGTCCATGTTGGTGTGAATGACCTGAGACGTACCTCCCTGGACTACATGAAAAGAGACATGGAACAGTTCTCCGATTTTGTAGCCCAGGCAGGTATGACCTTAGCCCTGAGTAGCATTCTGCCATCACCTTGAATGATACCTCAGTACAAGGACAAAATGATTGACTTCAGCAATTGGCTAAGCTTCTGGTGTCATTCTAAGAGATCCAGTATCTGTCTGCTTGGGATGACATGGTCGACAGACCACGATGCTTTGCCACAGCTGGCTTGCACCTGTCGCCCCTGGGATTCTGGATACTGGCTAAGGCTCTTGCTGCCCCTATAGTGTCTTTTCTAGGCCAGGATAAAATAATAAATTCACCACCGTAGCAGGAACAGGCAAGCAAAAACTGAGGGTAATGCTACTCAGTGCTAGAAGTCTAAATCTCAAAATGCACTCACTCGAGGCACTCCTTAAAATGGAGAACATCGATATCTGTGCAGTGACTGAGACCTGGTTCAAGGCTCCAGAGAGCACCCCTGCACTACCAGGCTATAACTCATACCACATTTTTCGGCCATGTAACCTGAACTGAAACACCAAAGGCGGAGGTGTGTCCATATTCATTAAGGATATCCACACCTCCAGGCTAGTTGCTCAGCATAATTCATCTGAGGTTATCCAAGTGCAACTAACTCTGGGCAAAACTGCAATCCAAATTGTAGCTTGCTACAGATCCCCCACCATGCCCCAGGATTCCCACTCCTCTTTTCTTGATGTACTGGAAAATATTAGGGTTCACCCAAACACCCTAATAATGGGCGACTTCAACTACCCCACCATTAACTGGGAAAACTACTTGTGTACCAACTCCTTAGCTCAGCGCTTTCTGGAATTCATAAACTCCAATGCCCTGGATCAACTTATCCACACCCCCACCAGGGGCAACAATATCCTAGACCTAGTCATTACCAACATGAGTGACCGGTGTTCCACACCTGAAGTCAACTCCTCATTCGTCCGATCTGACCATAAGCTAATCACCCTTGATATCCACATCCCGCCCCCAGCCCTCATTAAGGAAACCACAGTAAAAAATTTCTCCAAAGCCAACTTCATGCTTCTTAAGGCAGAAGTGGTGAACTTCATGACACCCATGTAAATGGACAATACAGTTACAACTGCTGAGTCTTACACAAATGCACTCTATAAGCACTTACACGAGTGCATGGATTGTGCTATCCCAAACAGAACCAAGACGCTATCCTCCAAAAAAAGGAAGCCAATCTGGTGGTCCCCTGCCATAAACAAACTGTACAACAGAAGGAATAAACTGTTGTAAAAGAGAGTAAAATCCCATGAGTGGAGGAGCTCCCTGGTCAGCCTCAGTAAGAAGCTGAAATCCCTTATAAGATCCTCCAAAGCTAGCTATGAAAACAAAATCACTGCTAATTCTAAGGACAACCACAAAGCATTCTATAGCTATGTCAAGAATCTTGATGGCAACACTCAGATCTGCTCTGAGTTACAGCACAAAGGCACAAAAATTACAGAACCAACTGATATTGCCAACATCCTGGCAGGTTCAGTGATAACTTTACGCCCCCTCACCCCCTAAAGGGCCCAGTGATAACTTTACCCCCCTCACCCCCTAAAGGGCCCATATCTATACAGGAAGAATGCAGAGTCCCTGTAGTCACAACTACGCAGGTAAAAGCTGCACTCTCTAAAGCCAGCAACACAGCATCCATGGGACCAGACAACATCCCAGGCTGCATTTTACACCAACTTCAGAACAAACTGGCTCCCCACTTAAGCACCATGTTCAATAATAGCCTCGCATCAGGCTTTGTGCCACTGAATGGCACACAGCAACAGTTATCCCACTCCACAAAGGAGGAGCCACCACTGATCCCAGGAACTATCGACCTATTAGCCTGATGAGCCTGGTCTGCAAGGCCATGGAACGTATCAACATGGAACTCATAAAAAAGACATTGCTAACCTCCAAACTCTGGATCCCACCCAGTTCGGGTTTGTGAAAGGCAGATCATGCCTCCTGAACCTGACCTACCTCTTTGAGGCAGCCACCAAAGCCGTAGATGAGGGTAAGGTGGTTCACACAGCCTATATTGACCTCGCAAAGGCTTTCGACGCCATCCCCCATTCTGGAATTATAGCTAAACTCACTAAACTAGGTATAAATCCCTACATCACAAGATGGGTTGCCAACTGGCTCACTGACAGAACCCACACAGTAAAAGTTGCAGACGCCAAATCTGACCTCAAAGCTGTGACAAATGGAGTGCCACAGGGTTCAGTCCTGGGACCTCTCCTGTTTGGTAACTACTTCTCTGAAGTACAGGCTAACACAGAAGGCCTCTGGCTAACAAAGTTCACAGATGACTGCAAACTAGGAGCCATAGTCAAGTCCCCAAATGATGTGGACATCCTGCAGAAGAGCCTCGCTGAGACAGATGCCTGGTGTCAGAGCCATGGCCTCAAGCTCAATGCCAAAAAGTGCAGTGTCATCCCCTTTGGTAAAAACTCTGTACCCATGAACTACCACATAGGCAGCAATCTACTTAACAATGAATGTGTTATACGAGACCTTGGGACCCAGGTGGGCAATAGCCTCTCCTTTGATAGTCACATCACCACAGTACTCAGGAAGTCCTTCTACGTGGCACACCTCATCATAAAAGGGTTCTCATCCAGGAAAAAAGAGGTCATTGTCCCCCTCTACTCGACACTCATTAGACCCATTATAGAGTACAATGCCCCTTTTGGAATGTACCTCACAAGACATCTGCAGCAGCTGGAAAGGCCACAAAAGTACCTCACAAAGAGGATTACTGGCCTCAAACAAATGCCCTATACTGACCGCCTCAGAAAACTCCAGCTTTGCTCTGTAGCATATCGCCTACTCCGAGGTGATCTCTGCCTAACATATAAAGCTATGTCAAACTCAGAGCTGTTGGACATGCTACACCTAAGGAAATCCCAATCCCTCCGAGCTACGTGCTCTAGGGACCTAAACCTTGTCACCACAATAAACAGGACATGCTGGAGGGATAGATTCCCAGAGACTTCCCATACTCTGGAACAGGCTACCCATCTATGTCAAGCAAAGTTCTTCATTAGCACTCTTCAAAAAAAATCTTGATGAGTGGATGGGAAATAGGAAATACACCCCGGGGATCACTTCTGTGTCTCTTGCTCAACAGTGGCACAGGAAAATAACTTTCTTGGGTGGCATAAGTCAGGGAACCTTGTTGGCTAGGCTTACATAGGCTCTTGGGCCGATAGCCTAGTACCTACCTATGAACCTATGATTTTGGCAACGTTTTGAGGTAAAAAGCATTAACTTAGTTTTCTTGGGACTGAGTAAGATGTTTGATTCTTTGAGTCAGGTTTCTACAGAAGAGAAAGATTTATTGGTAATGTCTTGGAGCTTATTTATTGTTGAGACTGCGCATATTAATGTTGAGTCATCTGCATACTGAACTAAACTAGCATGGTGATTGGAGGTGTGGAGATCATTAATAAATATTAAATAGTAAAGGTCCCAGGATAGAACCCTGAGGGACACCTGTAGTAACTGGTTGAAAGGATGAGTAGGTTTGTTGCCATTTAACGGTGTGTTGCCTTCCAGATAAGTAACTAAGGAACCAAAACAAGGAGTATTGTGGAAGTCCTACTGAGGAGAGTCAAACAAGCAGTTGCTGGCACAAGAACAGTATCAAATGCCTTTAAAAAGTCTAAGAACATGGTGGACATAAGCAAACCATTGTTTCTATGTCTGTTCATTATATTGGTAAAATGTAATAGAGCAGCAGTGGTGCTGTGCTGAGGCCTAAAGCCATGTTGTCTTTCTGAGAGCAGGTTATTTGAGGTGAGGTATTACATCAGCTGCCTATAGATACATTTCTCTAATATTTTGGAGAGGGGAAGAGAATTGCTATCAGTCTGTAGTTATAAAACGCTGTAGATGTGCCGCCTTTATGCAGTGGTATGATGTAGGATTTTTTTCCACAGTGATGGGATGTATCTTTCTGCTATGGACCTATTAATTAGTATGGACACAGGGAAGGTTATGACTTCTGCAGTCATTTTTAGAAAGTCTAATGGTAGATGGTCTACAGCTACAGAACTAGTTTTTAGTTTAAGGAGCAACTTCCTTACGAGTGATGTAGGTACTAGACTAAAACTGAAGAGCTGTGGGTGATTTTGATTGGACAGGGGTAGAGTGAGGGGACAGATGTGTTAGTGTCTAAGAGAGATAATACTGATTGTATAAAACAGGAGTTGAACTCTATAGGGACAGAGTCTGCTGTATGTTCTGTTTTTGAAGAGGGACTAGTGGTTTTTCCATGATGGAGTAGTTTATTTAATGATAACCAAACAACTTTTGGGGTGTTTATATGTTTGTCATGTATGTTTGCTTATCCTGTTTGACCTAAGTTTTGTAAGTTTTCTAAAATGTCTAAATTGCTGGATGGCATTTTAAGTTCTATTTTATACCATTTTTTCCAAGCTTTATTCCTTTTCATCATGATTTTTTTCCTTCGTCGGCCATGGTACAGGATTGGACTTTACTCTTTTATTACCTACTGGTACAATATTATTTAAGGTCTGTAAGAATATGCTATTAAAGTGCTCTACAGCAGTATCTAGCAACATTGTTCTGTGTATATTCCAGTTATATTTTTTAGTGATTCATTGAAAATATCTTTGGTGAAATTGGCTGCATTTTATATTTGATTATAGATAATATGTTTATGTAGGTTATGGTGAGTTCTAATAGTATGGTCACTTATGCTATCTAAGAGGCAGCCTACTTTTGTCAGTTTGTCTCATTTGTTTGTAGGAATCCAATTTCAAGTTCAGTGTCTCCCTGATTTTTTTTTTTATTCTAGTAGGTGTGGTTAATAATTGTCTGAAATTCTACAAATATATGGCTTCAGTGAGGGTAGTGGAATTTATGAGCTGCCAGTCTATATTTAAGTCTCTGAGTATTATAGTTTCATGGTTAATTTGCTGAGCTGTTGGACATGCTCCACTTAAAGAAATCCCAGTCCCTCCGAGCTACATGCTCTAGGGACCTAAACCTTGTCACCACAATAAACAGAACATGCTGGAGGGATAGATTCCTGTCCCAGACACTTCCCATACTCTGGAAAAAACTACCTATCTTTGTCAAACAGAGCTCCTCATTAACACTATTCAAGAAAAATCTTGATGATTGGATGGGTAATAGGAAATTCACCCCGGGGATCTCTTCTGTGGTTCTGCTTGACAGGGGCACAGGAAAATAATTTTCTTGGGTGGCGAAAGCCAGGGTACCTTTTTGGCTAGGCTTGTATAGGCCCTAGGGCCAATAGCCTAGTACCTACCTATGAACCTATATCCAATACAGAATGCTTTCAGTAGTATCAGTGTTATTCCCTGGTGGTATATACAGTAAATTGCTGTTAAAGATGGAGAGAGGAATTCAGTAAAGCCTACATGGATTAATTTTCTGTGTAGGCACAGTGGCACGGAGCGTGCATGGAAGAAAGCAGCTGTGCCATCCAGCAAATGGAGCTGAGGGGCGTGCAAGAGTGTGCAAACACAGAACTGTCTGTGGCATGCAAATCACCGCATAAGCAGGTTAATTGCATGCAAATGAGGGTGTTGGAGAAATCCAGCAAGATAGGCAGTTCTGCAGATCCCGTGTTGGTGTCCGAAGTGTACACAGAAAAATTCCATGTACATGAGATAAAAAAGTGAACAGTGGCTGTAAAAGCTCAATTAGAAGGACAGAATACAGATATGTGCTAAACTTATGCCCTGTATGTCCAAAAAGTAATGTAAAATAATTTACATTTTTTTAATACTCATGTTTGTGCTGCGAGCAGTAGTGCACAAACATGCCATTATGCAAAAAGAAAATATTTAAAAGTGTAAAAACGAAAAAATAAAATATGTGACATGCATTATAGGGCCTTGCATGGAGTATATACAGTAGTAGATTTCTATGGTTGCTAAGGAGGCAGGGTCTGGAATAGTGTAGTTTCCTGGCTGTGTTCACAGATCTGTATGCAAATGAGCCTGGGTTACTGAATAACAAAAATGGGTATCCGTGCCCACAAATCACATCTGTGTAGCCCCAGACCCATGTTGGTGTCCACAGAAGACAGCTGACATCAAAAGGGGGTGTGCCTGTATTTCTTAAGCACATTGGAGCTCAGCGGCACTTGTTTGCACCCCGCACCACAGGGGTGTGTGTCCAGTGCCTGCAAAGCTTTGTTTAACTTCAGGGCACATGTTTTAGCTAGTTTGAGTGCATTTGCACAGTGCACTGCTGTGCTGAGCCTGCTCATCTATGGGGGTGTGTCCAGTGAGTGCGGAGCATTGTTTATATTTGTAGAGTGAGTTTGCATGCCATGCCGCAGTGCTTAGCAGGGAAGGCTGTTTAAAAAGAAAATTGCCTGAGAAAGCCAATGATATATAAATTACTGATGACCCCTGTACCACTTAAACTGGGCCATTAAAACACTGATAATGATGTACTTGGCAGGTGGAATGCATCATAGGTAGCCAATCACAAGGGCACTAGAAAAGTTGCATACACCCTACAGTCTGATTTCACCCCCATACTACGTGAACTCAGGCAGGAACTTGCAGCACCATTAAGCACCCTATTCAACCAAAGGCTGAGTATTGGCTTCGTCCCAACTGAGTGGAGGACAGCCACTATCATCCCTTTACATAAAGGTGGAGCATCCACCGATTTGGGAAATTATAGACCCATCAGCCTAACTAGCCTGATCTGCAAGGCCATGGAATGGATTATCATGGACCTCATTAACAAGGACATTGGCAACCCCCAAACATTTGATCCCACACAGTTTGACTTCATCAAGTGGAGGTCATGTCTGCTAAATTTGGTCGATTTCTTTGAGACAGTCACCAAAGCCATGGACATGGGGAAGATGGTGCACACCGCCTACCTTGACCTGACCAAAGCCTTTGACACTATTCCCCACTCTGGTATAATAGATAAACTCTCTCAACTAGGCACCAATCCATATGTTACCAGATGGGTAGCAAACTGCATCACTGATAGAAACCACGTAGTCAAAATAGTGGAAGCCATCTCAAGCAGTAGACCTGTAACAAGCGGCGTACCCAAGGGTCCAGTCTTGGGGCCTCTGTTATTTGGGATATACATTTCTGAGGTGCAGGCCAAAACTAGTGGGCTATGGCTGACCAAGTTTGCAGATGACTGCAAGTTTGGTGCTGTCATCAATTCCCCTAGTGATGTGGACATCCTCCAAGAGGGTCTCACTCAGACAAATGACTGGTGCCAGAAACATGGCCTCAAGCTGAATACCAAAAAATTCATCATCATCCCCTTTGGGGAGAGTGGCGTCCCCATAAATTATCACATTAATAACAATGTTCTAAGCACACAATCAGTCGTGAGGGATTTGGGCACCCAGGTTGATAGCAACCTGACGTTTGACCACCATGTTGCTTCTGTGATACAGAAAGCCTTCTACATGACCCACCTCATAAGTAAGGGTATCTTATCCAGGGACAAGGAGGTCATAACATCCCTGTATTCTTCCCTTATAAGGCCCAGTATTGAGTACAATCCACCTTTCGGCATGTACCTTGCAAGGCACATGCAGTAGCTAGAGAGATCACAGAGATTCCTCACCAGGAGAATCCAGGACCTCAAATATCTACCATACACAGATAGGCTAAAATCCCTATCCCTCTACTCAGTTTCATACAGACTCCTCAGAGGTGACCTGTCTGACATACAAGGTGATCATGGACCCTACCTTGATGAGACTGCTGCATATCCGCAAGTCATGCTTCACTCGAGTAACCCACACACGTGGCCTCAACCTGGTCTGTAACATCAGCAAGACTTGTTGGTGGGACAGATTTTTGTCCCAGAGCCTCCCTCATCTATGGAATAGATTCCCTCTCCACATCAAGCAGAGTACCTCTTTACCCCTTTTTAAGCGTAACCTGGATAACTGGATGAGAAACAGAACATATACCCCTGGAATTCCACCCATGTCCATGCTGGAAGGGGCATTGGGTTCTGATTTGGCTAAACTCTTGGCTAAGCTTATAAGGGCCCCAAGGACAATAGTGTAGTAACATGCTATGATCCTATGATCCTATCATACTGTGCACCAGTAGAGTACAAACATTGGATTTTTAACTAAAGTACTGCTAGGGGCTGCTGCAGCTCTGCTACATCTGTATGTGCTAGATGCTGAGGTCAGTGCTGATGCTGCTGCTGCTGATAGGCCTAGACTGAGAAGGAGAAGAGTGTTCAGGCCCAGGGTAACCTTCCAGGAGCTACATGAGCTGGAGATTGTAGAGCTCTACAGGGTGGACAGGGACATAGTACAAGAACTCACCGAGCTCTGCCTCCCTCAACTCAGGCCCAGAGCCAACATAAGGGAGCCCATCCTAGTGGAAACAAAGGTATGTGTAGCCCTAGGATACTATTTATGTATTTATTTTACATTTGTTTACCGGGAAAGTCTGACTTGATACATGTCCATTTTCAGCAGAGGCCCAGGAATAAATGCTCCAGAAAGCAGAGTACAAATACATTAGGAACAATAGAAACATTTAGAGATAAGTATAATATGCAGTTTTCAGTGGGGTTACAAACTTAGATAAAACATAGTAGACATATGCGGCTTCAGTTTCAGACAATAATACACGCAGTTATGGGCTAAGTCCCATCACGAATTCATACATTTATTAGAGTATATGACTGAAATGCTTAGGGAGAGTTTGCAGGAACAACGAGTGGTAATTAGTCTGGGTTTAAGCAGGGACTTTGCCAATGCTGTTGGAAGTTTAGTTTGAGGCTTTTTTTGAACTGGGTTAAGGAGGATTGGTAAGTAAGTTCGGCAGGTAGCATATTCTAAGTTTTGCTTACTGAGTTGGCGAATAGAGAGTCCCTAGCCACATTTATGCTCTTAGTTGTTTGCACCAGCAGTTTGTCAGCAGAGCATAGTGACCTCAGGTTGCTGTATGGTTTGATGATCTTATTTAGTGCTGGTGTTTTTTTGGGTTGATATAGTATTTAGTGGGTTATTACAAGTTGGTTGTATCGGAGAATACTGGCCCAGCCATCTCAGTTGGGTTAGGTTGATACAATGGTGGGTCCTAGAGGTAGCACCTATAGCAAATCTTGCAAGATGGTTGTAACAACTAGCAAGTTTGATAAGGGTGGCTTGGTTCAGGTTAGTGAAGAGAAGGGAGGCATAGAGGATGGTAGAAAGTAGGTGGGACCGAGCGATAGTGGTTCTTGCAAAAGGAGTGAGGAAGGGTTTGATCCTGTATAGGGAGTCCAGTTTTTTGTTGACAGATTTGATGGTTTTATTGACATGGATATCATATTTTAGGGCGTTGTTGACTGTGATGCCCAGGAGTTTTATGTGAGTATCTGGGGATATAACTGTGCTATTGTTGGAGCTTATAGTAACGAATAGTGAGGAGGATCTGCAGGTGGGGGGAAAGGTGAGCAGTTTAGTTTTGTTGGGGTTTAATAGAAGCTGACAGTTTGCGAACCATTTTTCTACATCACTGAAAGTATTGTGGGTTAGGGTCATAAGCTCAGTAGAGGAGGAGACAGTACATATTAAAGTAGAGTTGTCCACATATTGGATGCAGGTGGCCTTGGGAGTGATGGTGGGTAGGTCACTGATAAAGACTAAGAGTAGTGATCCTAGTAATGGAGCCTTGTGGGACTCCTAGAGTAATGGG
This sequence comes from Protopterus annectens, assembly GCF_019279795.1. Taxonomy (NCBI): domain Eukaryota; kingdom Metazoa; phylum Chordata; order Ceratodontiformes; family Protopteridae; genus Protopterus; species Protopterus annectens. The sequence continues at coordinate 1,342,563,167 of NC_056737.1, forward strand.
TAGATGTGTAGACAGGGTATTCTTCCATAAAACTGCTTGTTGTCTATCAGACAGGTAAGATTGGAACCATTTAATAGAGGTACTATTCAGTGACAGTCCCTTCAGGGTATGGAGAAGCAGTTGGTGACTGACCATATCAAAGGCCTTAGAGAGATGTAAGAAGAGAGCTGAGGTAAGTTTGTTATTGTTTTGGTTGATGTTGATAGAGTTAGAGAAGGATAGGAGGGCTGATGTGGTGCTGTGACATGGCCTAAAACCATGCTGAGAGTTGGCCAGTAGTTTATTTTGGGTGAGATAATGCATTAATTGGTTGTGGATGCACTTTTCCATAATTTTGGCCAATGGTGATAGTATGGCTATTGGTCAGAAGTTTGAGAGGTCTAAAGAATTCCCTCCTTTATGAAGGGGAATGACGTGGGAAAACTTCCAGAGAGAGGGGATAGTGGCTTCAGTCAAGGTGTGGTTTATTATGATCAAGACAGGGTATGTAATGGCATCTGCCCCTTTTTGTACATATTCTAGTGGGAGGAGATCAGCTGCCAGGGTAGTGGGCTTTAGTTTATTAATTAGAGATTGGATGTGGATGTAGACACAGGTTGGAAGGTGAAAGGGAGTGGGGTAGTGGTTTTGGAGGAGTTTTGAAAGGAGCTGGTGGGGGGTAGTTGGCTAGCTAGTGATTGGATGGTTTTGGTAAAAGAATTGTTAATGATGTTAGCAGTTTCCTCTGGAGTTTTAAGGTCACAAGTTGAGGGGGTGGGGGTGGAGGTTTGGCCAGGGTGGAGCAGTTTGTTTATGCCTGCCCAAAATTTTTGAGGTTTGTACTGGTGTTTTTTGCTGAAGGTATTGACAGAAGTTTTTTTTTTTGTCTAGCAGTGTGGCTTTCTTGGTATCATTCCTCAGTTGTCAGAATTTAATATGGTCAAGTGGGTCTTTGGAGGTGCGCCATTTGTCCCATGCTTTACTTCTTGCTATGATTTTGGTTTTGGTTACTTTAGAGAGCCAGGTGGTGGTCTTAGTTGTGGCTCTGAGGGTGCGGATAGGAGTGTGGGAATCTAGAATGGAGAGGAATTTAGAATTAAAGTAGGCTACAGCATCATCTAGTAGAAGTTCTTTAAGTATGGCCCAATTGCTTGCTCTGAGTTCATTCTGAAAGTCAGTGGAGTTGAAGTTCTTGATGTTTCTGATAGATTTATATAGAACCTGGTGGTGGTTATCTACTTTATGCTTAATGATGTAAGTGAATAGGTGATCACTTATATCATCTGGGAGGGTACCCATGTTATACAGGTGATTGTTGATAAGAATCCAGTCCAGGATACTGCCTTTGTAGTTGGATTTATTTATTCTGGTGGATGAGGATATAAGTTGGGTATAACCGTAAAGATTTATATGGGTGGTGGGAGATTCAGAGGAATAATTGTTCCAGTCAATATTAACATCTCCTAACACCATAGTTACATGGGGTATGTGTGGGATAGCCATTGGAGGAAGTATTCTAGGGTATTTGCATTGTTGCCTGGGGGGATATAAATACAGGCAATGAATATAGATTTACTTTTGTTAAGCTGTAGTTTGCTAACTAGGGCTTCTGCATTATTGAACAAGAGGGTTGTTGTGGGGCTAGTGTGACATCTATTGTGTTTTTAAACAGAACTGCTACTCCTCCACCTTTCCTGTTGTTATGGTCTAATCTAAGTATGTTGTACCCTGATGGGATAACCTCATCATTTTTAGTTTCTGGTTTTAGCCTGGTTTCTTTAAGACATAGCACATCAGGTGAGTAGGTAGCTAGAAGGGCATGAAGATTATGGACCTTGTTGTTAATACCCCTGATGTTTAGGTGACAGGTCAGGAGAGAGTTAGGGGACCTTGAATTTGACCATATGTTGAAGGTGGTAGTGGGCTGGGAGCTTGTGGGAAGGGTGGGTCCAGGGTTAGGGTGGATATCCCCATCCCTCATCAGAGTAAATTGTACAGTGATTATTAGTTTCAGTGCTTTACTTATTATTTTATGATAATATCTAGTTTTGGGGGAGATGGACCGTGGTATAGTTAGTTCGTGGTTATTAAAACTGGAGAGCATGGTACTCTCCAAAGACCAACTGGGGACATGATGGGGGTCTCACAGACATCAGCATCCAAGGTACTCCAGCAGTTCCTGGATGCCATGCTAACACATGACAGTGAGCACATTTACCCTGGAACCCTGAGGAGAGGGCTAACAGTTTGCAACTCTTCTGCCATGCAGCACACTACCCTGAGGTACTGGGTGCCATAGACTGCACTCATCTATACAGCAAAGTACCACCCGGTGAGGAGAGTAGAGTCTACTTCTACAGCAAGGGGTATCACTCCATCAACTGTCAGATCATGTGTAATGCCCAGGGCATTATCATGAATGTGTGTGCTAGCAGCCCTGGCAGTTATCAGACCCCCATATCTGGCACACATCACCGCTGTACCAGATGTTTGCCTGGGAGACATTTACTGGGGGATGCTGGCTACACACTGGAACCGTGGATGATGACACCCATCAGGAATGCACACCCACCCACCGAAGTATGTCATAATGAGGCACAAGCACAAACTAGGAACATCATAGAACATGTGTTTGGGCTGCTCAAGTCACAGTTCTGGTGCCTAGATATATCTGGTGGAGCCCTGCAGTACTCTCAAGCTACATGTGTACAGATGTGCACAGATGTTCACAGTATGTGCCATGCTACACAATATGATCCTGTGGAAACAGCTGTGGCAGTATCATTAGAGTGAAGGGATACACAACTCCCCACCAGTGCCTAGGTCCCGACAGCCACACCCACAGGGTGACTCGGAGGAGGAACCCCCTGAAGCTGTCCCTGTAGGCAGATGTAGGCATGCCCAGTATGCCCTGGCCTTGGCCAAGAGATGACACATAACACATACACTGACAACCTAGGGTCCTAGGGACTGACACTTTACTCCGATTTGCATAGATACTGAAAAGGATGGCAGCCAGACCACACAACCTGTACCTAACCACGTATTGGCTGTGTACTGCATGCATCAGACAGAGTCAGCCCTGAAATACAGGTCACTCAACTGCTGCATTCGCAAGGTAAGTCACTATCTTATACAAAAAATGTACTGGATACTAGACTATGGTAGCCTATGTATGGACCTGCTGCATGTATGCAAGGGAATAGAGTGGGCTACTGGGTTGCTTGCAGAGAACTAATAGCTACTTGGGAAAACAGGTACTCTTTCCAATACTGGGTGCCCCGTAATATGTATTAGGCCACATGGCTGGAAACCCCAATGCATTATGCAAGGGAAATGCTAAACAGTATGGTGATAGGACAGATGCATGACTCTCAGTGCCAGAGTCCCCTACCCCCAACACATCAGTGTTCCCATACAACTGCAGTAACAGTATGTTTGCAAGGATATATCAGCAGACCACACAATTCCACGGCTGTCACAAAGAACCTGGTCACATGTATTTTCCACAAAATGTAGGGGTCATAGCAGGGGTCACAGTGTATGTTTGTATGCGGATGATAGTGTGAGGAATTAAGCCTCACTTTCTGGAGGCTGGTGTGGCTCACTGGGCTAAGGACATTATTATGGTAGAGGGTTCGAAGATGGCCACACCTACAACTTTTGCATGGGAGTTACTCGCATGGTAGGAGTCCCACAGACTGTCATAACAGCGTAATCCATTACTGCAAGGAAGCTGGACACAGCCAGAGAAAATGGGGGGACAGAGGTCCAAACCTACAGATATTATACATGCTATGAGTAACCTAGAAGGTGGCTAGTATAACAGCAGGTTGTAACAGATCAGATTAGCTGCAGTATGTAAAAGCCATCACTTAACTGTGTCAGTACTTACAACATTTCAGTGGACTGCATTTTAGAGTATGTTACCAGACAGACACAACTGTATGAGGAACAGAGCAGACATATGGGGTGGAATGCTGGACATTCTGCAAAATCATGTACAGTGAGAGGTATGAAGACTGTCACCCTGAGTGTGGTGTTACATCGTGTACCCCAGTCACATCATACCTCTCAACCTGTTTGAGCAGGGAATCTGGACAAAGCCATAAACAATAGTGGGACAAAGGCCCAAATATTAGGAGAAGGATTAACTATTGGCCAGACAAATGTGGAAAGTTGATAGAATAACAGGTCTTGCATTAGCATGAATCCACTGATGTGAATGGAGTCAGTAACTCAAATGCCCCTCATTCATATCCTAATGTCACTCTATAATGTTTTGCCTCTAATGTGCCAGAAAATCACAATGCTATCTAAAACGTACCAAACATATGATGCATAACTCTACACATTCCTATCAAACTGCAAACAGCCACATATGGCCAGAATGGTAGGTGTACACACATAGCAGAGATATGACCAGGTATCCCACCTCTAGGACCCTAGATACAATAACACTACCAAGCAGTATCACTATGCAGGTCACACATGCTGTCTAACACAAGGCCACTTAGCATACTCTACAAGTACTGTGCCTGCATGAACATATACAGCAGACATAACCTGTGGCACATGCGATAGGTACTATGAGCTGTAGTGTGCTATACTAATTAGGTACAGGTTCTAATCTCACATCCTTCAAGAGTGAGTGTGTGTGTGTGTGTGTGTGTGTGTGTGTGTGTGTGTGTGTGTGTGTGTGTGTGTGTGTGTGTGTGTGTGTGTATCAATAAATCCCCTCACAGCTCTACGGACATGCTCATATATGCTGTCTCCATGCACTGGTATGCATTTTGACCCTGTGACTGGCTGCTGGCCTCTAAATTCCCTAGTCTACAAGGCCCGCTGATGTCATCCACCTTAAGAGCACTGGCTGAGAGTGTAGTAGCAGATAAACAGTGTGGCATATGTGAAAACTGCAAGCTATAGTGTGTAATACTAGATATGTAGAAGTTCTAATCTCACAATTTACAACTCTGTGTGTCTGTGACTATATCCCCTTGCAGCACTTTAAACAAGCCCCTATGGACTGTATCTGTGCAATGGTTATGCATTTTATGCCCACTATCTGCTGACCTCAACAGTGGTGTCCATTGCAAGACCTGGTGATGTCATCTATCACTAGTTGACAGTGTAGCAGTGGATAAACAGTGTGGCCCATGTGATGAGTATTGCAAGCTATAGTGTGTAATACAAAATAGGTAGAAGTTCTAATATCACAGCATCCAACTGTGTGTGTGCATGAATATATCCCCTTGCAGCACTTCAGAGAAGCCCCTATTGACTATTTCACAATGGTTATACATTTTACGCCCACTGACTATCTGGTGGCCTCAACAGTGGCTTCCTTTACAAGGCCTGCTGATGTCATCCACCTTAAGAGCACTGACTGACAGTATAGCAGCAAATTAACAGTGTGGCCCCTGTGATGAATACTGCAAGTGTGCAATACTAGATAGATAGGGGTTCTACTCACACAGCCTCCAACTTTTGTGTGTGTGCTTATAAATATGCCCCCTGACAGCACTAGAGACATGCCCATGTGGCCTAATCCTATGCATTGGTTATGTATTTTATGGTCCTGTGACTAGACGCTGGCCCTCTACATAAGCATAATTGATATCCACCACCATCTACAATTGTACTTGCAGACTACCCAGGTGACATATCAAGTGTAGTGAGTCTATCACAGGGTATGAAAGCATGATGGCACTGAATGTCCCCATTGTCCCTGACACAATGTTCTACACATATGCATCCAGGGAGCCATACACATATACTGGCATACCTTGTTGATGTCATATCTCTGCTATGCTGCCTTGTCATTTTGTGCCACTGTATTTCCGCCATGTCTCCATAGTTGTACGTTCAGACTCCTGGGACAAAAACATACACAGCTCCATGACACCTCTGTCATTCTGTAACACTACCACCAGTGTACCATCAGGCAACAAAGATGCACAATATTTGATGTGTACTCCTAACACATGCCAGCATATAGTACCTGTCATGGCCCACAACAACTGCAGTGGCATAACTCTACTGCACTACACAAACACACAAAGTTATATAGATCCCCTGTGCATCAGACACATATATGCAGGTCCCTGCATCGATGGCATGGATGGCAGGTATGTGGCACAGGTATCATCACATGCATAAGGTGTGATATGGTGGTGCTGGAGGCCTAGGCTGTGCCAAACAGTTGACAGCATGTGTGTGAGTCAAGAAGGGGTCCTGGTGACATGGGCCATGGAGTGGTACAGTGTGTGTCTGTAGGTGGCCTGCATGCCCAAAGTCAGAAGTGGTGCTAGTACCTTGACAGTGACTGCTGTCTGCTGGGCCTGTGTCCCTCACAGGACTGCCCAGGACCACATGCCCATGGCCTGCGACATCAAGGTGTGGACAGCACACCTCCCTCTGTAAGACTGGAGGTTCTGCTACTACAGGACCTTGAGTGTGCATGGCCACGTGGACTACCAGCAGATGGTGTTGCTGGCCTATGTCCATGTGTCTGATGCCCAACCCCAACTACATATTCCAGCACAGATAATGTATGCTCAAAGACAAACACTGTCTGAGACCACCATCTGTCCACTACATCAGTGAAATGTTCCATGGTGTCACCAATGTGGTGGAGGCAATCACAGATGTCAGACTGTGCTGCATCCATAACCCTAAGCATCCATCTGGTGTTGCGTTCAGCTCGTGCCTGTTCCTCCATGACAGCCCAAAATATACGGTGAGTGACTCACGATGTGACACCTGCAACAGGAAGTGTATGGGAAGCAGTCCTCCTTTGAGCACCCCTGTCAATCTGCCTGTGTGGGACCATGCCAGCTCTCTGACTATGGCCAGTGTCTACACTGATTGATGCCATAGTTCTCACACTGTCCTGTACTGTCACCACCCTCTGACTGTTCAATATCTGTGGCCTCTGGTGGCTGGTTATGTGTGGGCATACTGACTGTGTGTGTGGGGACAATGGGGGCAGAAGAGGGATGTCAATCTCTGGGGCAGATTCTGCCACTGACAACCCCACCTGTGCCTCACTATGGCCACCATCATCATCAGAGTCCAATGAGACACTGACATCAGGTTGTGAGGGGGACAGACTCCAACCTCCCTGTTCACCTGTGAGAAGCAAGACAAAAACAGTACATTACCACCTGCACTATTATGTATGGTAATCCACACAGACTCCTACAGATGAAGATCCACAACTGCATTACATGTCCCACATCTTCTCATCTCTGATACCATGCACAACACACACACTCATAACAACATACACAGACAACCCAGGCCCTCTATAACATGCATGTCGGCTACATCCTGGTAATGTTGCCAGTTCAATACACCTGTGAGGTATGCAATATGACTGTGTATGTGATAGAACTATGCATAAAACCCAGGACACCTATCTTGACAATGATATGCCAGCTGTAGTGCCACTGCCTCAAATATGTACCTTCTCCCTATTGTGTCTGAATGGGCATCTTGGAGTAATTGCCTCCTGTATAGCAGGCTACATAGTTGCTCATAACTATAAGTGCAAACATGTTAATGTTTGTACAAATACACACCTGTCATTCCCTAGGCTATGCACTGTAGTTAACTGTTCCAAAATGGAACACACAGTTATTCTACTCTAGCTAAGTAGAACACTTGTGCAAAAGGTAAAAAGGCAGCCCTTAACATTCATGGAGTATATCTGATCTGGCAAAACAACAGTGTCACACTTACCAGGTACAGGGCCATAAACTCCAGCCACACCTGACATACCTGTGAAAAGGTGAGGGAGAGGTATTGTCAGCAACACCAAATGTTGTAGTGTTACAAGGTAATATGGGCAGAAATCCACATGTACAGTAGGTAATGGGTACTGGCTATATTGCTGACATTCTGAGTATGTGTGCGCAACTGTGGTGAAACTCCAACCCCCCTCCCAGGCAGATAGACCTGACACCCATGTACTGGTCTGTAGATCCTGACACAATGACTGGAAATATATTATACTGGTGAACAGAGTCAGCTTACCTGGACATTCCTGTGTTGTGGAAACTGTGGCACCCACCTCCAGGATGTATGGCAGGATGGTTGGCTGGGAGCTGTGCGTTGATACTAGGTTTGCCAAGAATTCCTCTGTGGCTGAGAGTGGTTGTTGCATTGCAGGCCCTCCACTGGTGACAGCACGATCCCTGGCAACAGCAGCTGCCCTTTGACATGTGGCATTGACCATGTCTTTGGCCTGGTGTCAAACCTGCTGTTAGGTCCTGTCCTGTTGGCCAATATCATTAACAGCCCTCACAAGGTCGGCCCACAATGCTGCCCACTGTTTTTGATTATGGTGACACCTTGACAGCAGGATGTGATGGTTGAGTCTGAGGGCATCCAGTATAGCGTCATTTTCTGCAGATGAAAATGGAGGATGTCTCTGTTGAAACATCGTACCTGCAAGATAACAACAGGGGAAAATATTACAGGACCAGATAAGTGGATGTCCACTATGTACAGATCCTACACACCCATAATGGTTTGCACTATCCACTGCTACCTCACACCCCATAGTTTGGTGACTCACTACATGTGTGGTTATCACCAAGTTAGTAGCAATACTGGGTAATGTCCCTGTGTGCTGACAGATTCTGATGTATGTCTCTACAGCCATCACTGCTGCAGTGTAATGTGGTGTGTCCCCCATGGGCAAATCCCCACTAATATGTGATATGGCCACTGTCAGACAAATAGCAGTGTGCTATTCCAACAACCATATGGGGACAGTCCAGCCACACCAGTGTGCCACTATGACAGACAGCAATACAAATCTGCTGTTGTATATGCTCCCTGTAGGCAGCATAACTCTCCACTATTCAGATGTTTGCAAAATGTCCCCATGTTTGCCTCATATCTCTTTCTTGCACAAACTTGTGCATGTCTGACAAATGGTTGTCTACTGATTTATGGCTGCTGTCAGCCAAGTGACACAGAATCTAAGTGTCACCCGTCAGACTCCTCAGACAACACTTATGCTACAGTAATATCCATTACCCTAATCATATTCCAACTTTGTATGGCCAATATGGCTGCTGTGTCACTGAGTCTGGGCCTTTGTCCCCCCATTAAATATGGCTTTGTCCTGATTTCTTACTGTAGGAGGTTGAGAGGTAAGGTAGGCATAGCTCTCAACCAGACATGGACAAATGTCCACGAAGCAAGGTCTTAGCCTGAGTACATCAGGGACAAGCAAAGACAGTTTGACAATGTTAGTACTATTTATGTGTGACACTGACAGACTGAGAAGAGGTGAATTACAGTAGAGAGTTCAATGTTACAGGAGTGTACACCCTTACTTAGTGTCACTATGCCTGACGTGCAATCCACTATCTTTACTACAACAGCCAACCGTTGTAGGCGAGATGGACTGGGACAGAGCAGAGATGTGATTCAAAGCAGGGACAACTGAGAGGCATGCCTGTAGGTGTTGGACAGCAGAGTATCAGTGACATTTCATTAGCTTAGATGTAATACAAGCCTACTGTGGTAATCCCTATTCCCCATACCTCCATCCTCCCAACTGCATCCTTTTTCAATGGAGAAATGTAGTACATACCTGGTAGAGTGATGTATTCCTTCTATTGAAGCATTCCTCTGCAAATTTTTTGCACATATGCTGTCTGTGTAAGTAAAAACATATACAGACCTGTTCTCCATAAGCAGTTGGTTGCCTTTTGTAGGTAATGCTCATTAACAAGTAATTACCTGTGCACCAATCTGTGGCTGAGAATTGCTAATTGCATCCACAACACCTGACCTGCATTGTCATTACCCAATGGCATGGGACCACAGTGCAATATATCAGGCCTTCATGTAGGCCTTGGCCCCTTTCTTAGGTTCATAGGCTCATACCAGGCTATCTGCCCTAGGGCATTTATAAGCCTAGCCAGAGTGTGTTTGGCTTTCACCACCCATTTTAAATGAATTTTGCTATGCTCTTTTTCGAGGTTAGTATACTGTGCCTCTGTCTAACAGTGACACAGAAGTGATACCCGGGGTAAACCTATGATCTCCCATCCACTCATCAAGATTCCTCTTGAAGAGAGTCAATGAGGGACTCTGCCTAACCTGGACTGGGATTTTATTCCAGAGTGAAGGGAGCCTCTGGGATTTGGATTTTCTGAGGTGCAGCATGTCCATTAATTCTGGGTTGGACATGGCTTTATATGTCAGGCACAGATCGCCTCTGAGCAGGCGGTATGCCACTGAGTAGAGCTGGAGTTTCTTTAACCGGGCAGCATATGGCATCTGTTTGAGCCCTTTGATCCTCTTGGTGAGGTATTTTTGGGGTCTTTCCAGTTGCTGCAGGTGTCTGGTAAGGTACATCCCAAAAGGGGCATTGTACTCAATTATGGGCCTGATGAGGGATGAGTAAAGAGGCATGATGACCTCCCCTGATCTAGATGTGAATCCCTTCACGATTAGGTGGGCTATATAAAATGTTTTTCTATCCACTTTGGCCATGTGGTTGTCAAATGAGATTGCTATCAACTTGGGACCCCAGGTCCCTAATTACGTCTTCTGTACTTAATGGATTACCGCCTATGTGGTTATTTGTGGGCACTTTGTTTTTGCCAAAGGGGATGACTATACACTTTTTGGTGTTTAGCTTGAGGCCATGGCTCTGGCACCAGTTGTCTGTTTCTATGAGGCCCCTTTGGGGGATGCTTGTGTTGGCTGGAGAGTCGATTATGGCGCCCAGTTTGCAGTCATCTGCGAACTTGGTCAGGCACAGTCCTTCCATGCTGGCCTGTACCTCCGAGAAATATATACCGAACAAGAGAGGTCCCAGGACTGAGCCTTGTGGGACGCCACTTGTAACTGGTTTGGAGTCTGACATGGCTCCAGCAATTCTAACCATGTGGGTTCTGTCCTTGAGCCAGTTTGCAACCCATCTAGTGACATAGGGGTTTATATTTAAGCTGGTGAGCTTATCTATAATGCCTGAGTGGGGTATTGTATCGAAGGCTTTTGCGAGGTCCAGGTAGGCTGTGTGGACCACCTTCCCCTCATCAATGGCCTTGGTGACTGTTTCAAAGAAATCAACCAGGTTTAAGAGGCAGGATCTGCCCTTAACAAAGCCGAACTGGGTAGGATCCAGTGTCTGTAGGTCCCCAATATCTTTATTTATGAGGTCCATGATGATCCTTTCCATAGCTTTGCAGACCAAGCTAGTCAGGCTTATGGGGCGATAGTTTGCAGGATCCGTTGAGGCGCCACCTTTGTGGAGAGGGACCACTGTTGCTGTACGCCACTCTTTGGGTACATATCCTGTAGTAAGGCTGAAATTGAACAGTAGTTTTAGGTTTGGGTTTAGCTCTTCTTGGAGTTCATGTAGGATGCAGCCCGGGACACCGTCTGGTCCTATTGATGCTGTGATTTTTGCTTTGGAGAGGGTGGCTCTTACCTGAGCATCTGAGATGTCAGGGGGGCAGCACTCTGCTGGGATAGATATTTGCCCTTTTGGTGGGGAGGTGGGGGGAGAAGTTTGCACTGAACCTGTCAGCTAGGATGTTGGCAATGTCTGTGGGTTTGGTGTATTTTTTGTCATTTTGGACCAATTCTGAGCATATCTGGGAATTCCCACCCAGGTTCCTAACATAACTAAAGAAAGCCTTGTGATTATCCTTAGTGTCCTGTACAATTTTTCTCTCGAAGCTGGCCTTAGACGATTTTATGAGTGCCCGTAGTTTTTTGCTAATACTGATCAGAGATGCCTTCCCTTTTTGAGATTTTGCTCTATCATGTAGTAGCTTCCTCCTTCTATTGTATAGTTTGTTTATGGCTGGGGTCCACCAGACAGGACGTCTGCCTTTGGAGGATTGGGTCTTGGTTTTATTTGGGATTGCATGATCCATGCATTCCTGAAGGTGTGCATAGAATTTTATAAAGGATTCTGCAGTCTGGGCCGTATTTTCCACAGGCCCGGGGTCTTTGAAGGATTCCACCTCGGTTTTGAGGAGTGTAAAATTTGCTTTAGAGAAGTTTTTCACTGTGGTTTTCTGGGCAGGGGGTGGGGTCGGGATGTGAATATCCAGTGAGATTAGTTTATGGTCTGATCTTACCAGTGAGGGATACACTTCTGGTCTGGAGCATAGAGTCCCCATGTTAGTGATGATCAGGTCCAGTATGTTTTCCCCTCTTGTGGGAGTGGTAACAAGTTGTTCCATAGCATTTGAGTTTATACATTCTAGGAACCTTTGGGCTAGGGTGTTGGAGCTAGAGTAATGCTCCCAGTCTATGTTTGGGTAGTTGAAGTCATCCAATATAATGGTGTTTGGAGAGACCTTCATATTTTCCAGTGTTCTCAGGAAGGCCGAGTGGGGTTCCTGGGTTTGGGAGGGTGGTCTGTTGCAGGTTATAAACTGGAAGGCAGTTTTACCCACTGTTAGTTGCACATGGATAGTCTCTGATGCTTCGTGCTGTGCCACCAACCTGGAGGTGTGGATATCTTTGACGAATATTGATACTCCCTCTCCTTTTGTGGTTCGGTCCAAGTTTTGGGGCCAAAAAGCATGGTATGAGGTATAACCTGGTAGTGCTGGGGTGCTCTCGGGAGCCTTGAACCAGGTTTCTGTTACTGCACAGATATCAATGTTCTCCATGCTAAAGAGAGTTTCGAGTGCGTGCATCTTGAGGTTTAGACTTCTGGCGTTGAGTAGCATTACTCTTAGTTTCTTATCCCTTGTGATACCTATGGAGGTAGTTCTTAGTTTTTGGAATGGACATTACTGAGGTGTGGAGACTGCAGCCTTGCTGCGGGTAAGTACAAATACTGTCCACTGTAGACATATACCCACAGTTTTGCTTCACATGTTTGGTCAGTGTCCCATGACAGTGTGGTCATCTGGCAGGTCACTGGCAAACATTGTGGGTTGAGATCAGAAGGGGGAGAAAGACATGTGAGTGTCACGTCATAACCATCAGTATATGCATGGTAATGCAGTAGCTGCTATTCTATCAACATTCTGTCTTTATAGGAGCAAACTGTGTAACATGTCCCTATCTGTGGCCTTTGCCCTCCTTTATGTGTGGTTGTGACCAGATCCCTTGTTATAGGGGGTTGGGAGATATGGTCAGTCTGTAGCAGCTACCTTAACATACAGTCATGTATTCTCCAGGCTACAGCTGCTGCTGCAGCCTAGGACACAATGGGAGGGAGTGTGAACACTCTGGAGGCCTGCAAGCTGTATGTGTAACTGTGGCAGCTGTGGCAGCCCTGTTGTTACAGGAGAGCCAGGGTAAGGACACCCCTAACAGTCCAACTGAGGCATTTGCTTAAGGTACATCTGTTATGCAACAGTGCCAATAGCAGAGTAGTAGGCGAGATATACTTAGGATATACGAATATGTGCAGGGTGTTCCTACCTGCAGGCCTGTGACTTACAAAACTGGGTAGCTGATACTTCAGTAGCAGTAACCTATGGGGATTAACATTGCATGAGTCAGTCATTACTTGCTGTGTTCACAACAATGTAATTGAAGTGTAACATGTTGGATTCGAATGCAGGACTATGTGTGGCAAAATGTTTAGTATGCAAGGCATTCAACAGACTGAGATACTGAGTTGGTGCTGCAACAGGTGTGTTTGAATACGTTGCTGGTAAAAGAGAACATTTACCTGCTATCCCAGGCCTCACATACTGTCACTTTTATGTATTTTGCTGTCTACTGGTGTATTTCTGTATCAGAATCCAAGGTACTCTCCCATTTGTCACACTAGATTTGGTTTCAGTCTGTCAGTGGCAATCAGTATGTATTGCTGGAAACACCTGCTTTCCTTAAGAAATGTGTGGCCCACTGGTTAATGCATTCTGTAATTGTCAGGGACCAGGGTTTGAGACTTGGAAGGGGTGATTATTTAGCACATGTGCCTAACACTCTGAGAAACACATAAGATCATTAAGGCACATTAAAGCACGTCTGAGTGGGTTTGTGTGACATGCTGCACTGCAGCGCTCCACTTAGCTCTGCACAAACCTATGCTAAAAATTAAAAAAAAAGAAAGGGGGTGAAAGGACAGTGGTGAAATGGAGCCAAGCAAGAGGAAAAACATACTGAATGGCAGGTAGGGATGTGCAGGATGGGTGTAAGGAAGAACCATAGCTTTCCATTTCTTATACAGCAACAGCTGTGCAGTTTGACAGCTTTTGTGGATGAATTTGACCTCTCAAACTCCAAAGAGAGGGGTGAGGACAACATAAATGTGTTGTCAAGCCAATTTTTTGTGGGACAGGTGCCCTTTTTTTTTTTTTTAAAGGAGAGAGTGGAATGTTGGGGAATGGTTATAGGTACATGTGGGGAGATTAGTTGGGGAAGGACAGGATGCAATTACAGACAGACAAGACAGCATACGGGGGGGGTGTATGACACATGAGGGTGGTTACACCTTGGGTGGGGAGGGTGCTGTTGAATCTGAGAAGCATGTGCCTGCAGAATGCAGCAGCATGACTGAGATCCCCACCCATGGGCAGTCAACACTGCTCCTTCACTGCCCCGAAAGTGGCTGGGCTAGAAGCTGGATGCCAGGGCCAGCAAGCCCCACCAGGTAGCTGAGTCTGCCCTCAGTCTGGTGCAGGCATTGTTTATAGTGCCTATAAACTTTCCTGTGCACCATGGCTGGTAGTTGATCTTGTGTGACTGACACCCCTCTGTCAGTGCTCCCAGGGGGAGGGACAGGCTCGGTCCCGTGAGGTGGTTCCAACCAAAGGTGGTGCAGGGCCAGTGGAGGGGGCACTACTGGCCTGGATCCCAGATGCGCTGGTACCTGGTGCCACGGCCGGCTGAGGTAGGGTAGGCAGATCAGCAGGAACAGGCCTACCCTGTCATGCTGCGGTGATAGAGGTATAGCAATGTGTATAGGTTAGTTATGAACAACAATTTGTTAGTAGTAACAGCATGGCAGAACATTGGAAATAACCCAATCAAATTTCAATGCATATTATATGGAACACAACAATAAATAACATAACAGATAGTATGTTAACACCATACCAGTAACAGTTACTGCATAAGGCCAACAACATAGGTATTTAACAAGACATGTTAATATGCAACCATTATAATACATACCAATAGTAAAACACATGCCCCAAAATAAAGTTTAAAGTTACAACAGATGTTAATAGTAAATCATAACCGATGGATAACAATAAATAAATGAAGATAAGGGGTGAGGAGAGAGAGAAATAAACAGTCCATTGATACCATATAGTGTATTTCATGGAGAACAGTACTACTCTACAGGTCTGTCCTTTCTTTATGTTTACAAGCAAACTATAGCTGCTGTAGCATGTACATACTTCTCAAGCTATCAACAGGGCAGTATGGGCCAAGCTGTAACAACTATGGGTAGTAAATGACACAGAACACTTGCACATCAGGTGGACCTGTATAACTACCAAGGTGTACTGTGGGCTGACGTAGTGATATATTCCTGGTTAGATACTCATGTCGATGGTAAATGCGTGGCAGAGATTATGCACTACTAATTACATTCCGTGACAGAGTGACACTTGAGAGACATGTATGTGTATAGAACAAAATCTATACTACTATCATGCCTTGCTTGACAGGCATTGGGATAGAACCCAATAACAGTGACTGCATAGGACATCTGCATCAAATGTATTAATTGACTCCAGCAACCTTTAACAGACACTCCAGGCATACAGCCATACCGATGATTACACATTTTATTATATTTATATTATTGTATTAGTATTATATTTATTTCCTTAATTTTATGCTGTATATTCACATGCCTGGTAATGATTTTAACAGTCTGTGATATCTAAGCACACAATTATTTACCCAGACTATGGCCTAACTCACCCATTTTCTTGTAGTTCCTGTGGAGAGAAAAAATTGTATTTTGTGACTGCTACTGTACTATATGGTGCTACAGAGCACTGGATTCAAACCTTGGTCTATGTGTGTCAAAATGTACTTCAGACAGAGCATTTAACAAACTGAGCTACTGAGTCACTGCTGCTTACATGCTCACTGATATTTGCCTAAAGTTCACCTGGAACCAATATATGACATGGTACTAGTAGTACAGTTTTACAGTAGACTGCAGTGACAGTTGAATACACAGACATGAACTTCAAGCATGACAGAGATGCTAGGTAACCTATACATTACTACATAGAATGCAGGTGTACACAATTTATTTATTCTCGTTTGGACAATTTATTGTTAGTGGGTTGAAATATCTATGAAGTCTACAAACCATATCAGATTATTGGGCTGGCTAGCTCACCCATATACATTTGCAAACAGTATATTTGCAGTCTACAGCTATTACACTGTTATACTTGCCTGCAGCACCATAACTCAGAGGATGAATCCATATAGCTGAAATGCAATGGTTAAAACAAGACAGTCCTGATAAACACAATATACCTTGGATGTTATTGTTATTGCTTCATGTGTTATTGCAGAACAGGTGTCATAATTCATTTCTTGTAAAACAGCTCTGAATCTACACTTATTGCACAACACTATTAAATATACATTGAGACTGAAACTTGAATTGTTTTGTGTTTTTATTGCAGAACAGTTGTCATAATTGATTTCATGCAAACAACCTTAATTCCACACATATTGCACAAAACACAGCTTTATTCGAGGTACCATCATGCAGTTACTGGTATAGTTTCACATTTTTATTCCACAGCAGTTGTTGTAATGCAGGTGTTGCAATACAGCTGTAATTCCACAGTTATTGCAGAAGAAACTTTATTTCATTTACTCTAGCAAAGTTAATACTTACTCTTCCCTGCTTATTGCACTACAGTTGGCAGTAGTCATTTATTGAAGTACAGGTCTACATCCACATTCATTGCAATACAATCTTTACTGTATATACCTAATGGCAGGTAATGCTTTACTCTTTCTTGCTTATCTGAATCTGCATTGCAAAATATAACTGTACTCACCACACTCACTGCACAACCTGGCCAACTGTCCGGCATGCGCCTCAACATTGCGAGCTCTCTCGTCTGCAGCTGTTGGGAGAGAAGACCACCATTATGCATACCAGTTTAGCAGACATTCACATTAGATATTAGTGGTACACAGGTTAATGCACTTACATACATGTGGGACATCCCCTGCCCAAACCTCTTGGACCCAGGTGTCCAAGACATCCCCCTTACATTGTCTCAGGTTGTCACAGTGGTAGTGACACTGCCCACCTGCGTGGGAGATACCAGTTGCACTGGTGAGGTCCCTTGCCAGCCGGTCCCAGGCCTCCGCCTTGCACTCTGAGCCTTGGTATCCTCCCTGCATTAGCTAGCCTTCATGGTTTTTAATAAGGACTTGGGCCATGATCCTGGACTCCAGAATGCCATCACGCTGTGCTCAAAAGTCTGAACCCTCTCCAATGCCTGCCATAGTGTATCCCTCAGAGAAAGCACTCCAATGGATTATGCTGTATTCCCACATGTTGAGTTTAATATAGCCTGTTTTCCCGCCCTTACATGCCACTGGGCAATTTTTAAAAATGTGGCATGTTTGGCACTGCACAAACCAGTGCAGCTGAGCTGAGCAGTGCTTAAACTGGCAACATTTAGAAATGCTTAGTGCGCAAACCAGCTAAGCACAGCCTAGTAATGCCAAGCACTACCAAGCAGTGCATAAACTGAGATTGTTTAACCAGTGCTTGCCAGGTCTTAGCAGGATTTAGCAGAACTTAGCTGAGTAGAGCAGATCAGGATTGAAAAATAATCACAATAATTTGTCTTTGGAAAATAAATGCTTAATTTCCTTTCCATGTATTCAAACCCTACACCTACTGCACATAAGGCTGTAACGCTAACCACTTGGCTACATGGATATGTGGACTGCTCCTATACTTTTGCATATGCCTCTAAGCTAACTTTAAGCACTACTAAGCACTGCACCATGCCCCACAAACCTGATAAGCTATGCTTAAACTGGACCTTTGAATCACAAATTAAATGCATCTGGTTTTTATTTTTATATGTCTGGCACATGTCGATTGCTGCACTCCTTACCGTGCAAACTTGAAAAAAAATTAAATACATTGATATAATGCACTTGGACAGTGCATGGGGTGTGTTACTCATCTATGGACACAGTTAGTCACACACTCCCTACACTGATTCAATAACTGTGTTCCATGGCTCTCACTCAGCAATGAGCCATCATTAATATGCATGGCGTGCTGCCAAGGGGGAACCATGTACACTGACATGGTAACTTCTGTGTAGGATTTACACTATGCTTACATGGAGTTTATTAAATCTGGGGGGTAGTTTTCCTATTGTTG
Organism: Protopterus annectens; assembly: GCF_019279795.1. Taxonomy (NCBI): domain Eukaryota; kingdom Metazoa; phylum Chordata; order Ceratodontiformes; family Protopteridae; genus Protopterus; species Protopterus annectens. The sequence continues at coordinate 1,342,581,501 of NC_056737.1, forward strand.
ATTTTAGGAGTGTTGTTAATAGTTCAGTATTGTTACATTTGGGTATTTCCTGTGGAAGTAAGGTAATGGTTAGGGAATTTTTATAGATTGCTACACCACCTGGGTGATTGTTTTGTCTGTCCTGCCTGAGTATATTGTATCCTGGGGAAGGGTGGTCTCATTGTCCTTTATTTCCTTTTCTAATAAGGTTTCAGTAGCTGTACTACATCAGGAGTGTATGTGACAAGATAAGCATGCATGTCATGCATTTTATTGCACATACGTCTTAGGTTCGTGGTTAGTAAGGTGAGTTTGGATTCTGTTGTTTGCTGACATGTATTAGGTGATTGGTTTATTTGGGGGTTGGAAGTGATGGTTTTATGAACAGTGTAACTAGGTTTGGTGTTGATATCTCGGCTAATTTTCTGAACTGATATTTTACATAGGGAAGACTGTGGCCAGTTATATTTTGGTCTTGGTTTGATATTTCATCATAAATTTGGGTGCTTAGTTTTAAGATATTTATAAAAAAATAAATCTGATGTGGTTTGTTTGTAGAGATAGGGTGTTATGGAGAAAGACAGGCTGTAGGCTGGGTAGATGTGGATATTCTTTGTGAGGACTCGAAGTCCTAAGTATTTGAAGGAGGTGAATTTGATAATTGGTGGTAAAGGCTAGTAGATTAGGAGAAATAGTAAAATAATCTGATTTAAGGTCTTCTTATTTTACTTGGGTTTTATCTTTGTTGTAAATTAGGATAAAAATGTTAGGAGGCTAGCGCATGGGTTGTACAGATCTAATGTGATAGTTATAGGAGGCAACAATTAGGACAATTTGTGAGAGAGTCTGGGGTGGTAAACTAGAGTGGGCATTACTTTTGGGAGTAATTGTGTTGTTTTCCTACTGAATGGAACTGATGACATTGGTTAGAGGAATATGTGGGTGGTGCTATGGAAATATAAATGTAGAGTAAGAAGGGATGTGTGGGATTTGGGGGTAGGGTAGGTTAGCAGAGTGAACCCCAGTGTTAGTGAGGAGGAATGAAGTGGGTTGAAAACTTGTCAAGAAAGAGAGAAAACAATCAGTGATTTAACATAAACAGCCACAAATATGCTGAGAGATAGGTAAAAAGAACAATGCAGTTTAAAAGGCCTCTGTGCTAGTAGATGAATGCCTTGGTTTTGTTGCTCTAAGACACAGTTTTAGTAGGAGAATAAGTCCAATATTACCTTAACCTGACTAATGGTAATAGTAAAAAAACTGTACTTGACTATTTAAACAACTATGTAATGTAAGGAGGTTTCAATGAACTTTGAAATGTAAAGTCCAAAAGCCTACCTCAATGCCCACAGACCAGCAAAACAATGAGAAAAAGTAAGCCAGAATGCATTAGTTCACCTCTGGAAAAAATAATGGCTGAGAACTCAAACGTGGTTACACAAGAAGAGAAATAAACTTAAGAAAGGGAGACAGTGGACTACTAACAACAGTGACTTGAGCAGAGTTCAATTAGAATGTACCAATGGGACTGCTGTTATCTAAGAAAACGGAGCTATTATAGTGGGCAACGTTCTTTGTTTTAGGCTGCCATATATTTATAATTTACATACAAATATAGCCCACAGATTGATGTTCAACCTGCAGACAACACTGTTACATACATATCTATTTGCTTGCAGGGATCCTTCTATAGAAAAATAAAAACACATTGAAAAGACAGTTGAGTGCACTGAACTGATGTTGACTGTGCACAAATAGTAGCTTAAAGCTAAAGCTGGTTTAATAACTGTTCCAGGCAAGGAGAAATAAGAAAGGAAGGAGGGAGACGAAGGGTGACTTCCTTGAAGGCATGCAGTTCCACTAAAGACAGGAGGATATACATAATGGGAGTGACAGTTCTAGAAGAAGTAAAGAAAAAATATAAGAGAAAGAAATAGCTTGAGAAATAGGAGTAAATGTCAGTGTCTGTTAGGAAGGAGAGACTGAAAACTGACCGGAAGGATGTCAGTGGAGCAGAGTTTACAGACTATAAGCTATTGCTTACAAACTAGGAAACTGAAGATCTTGTCTACAGACTAGTCACTATGCAGGCTAAAAGATACGGAGAAGACTGGATGCCCCTAATTACTTAAAGCACAAGACCAGAGGTGGTACACAGTTTGTCCCAATTAAATGGTGGTTGGATTGAATGGACTCAGACTGCCCATCTGGATGAGACTTCTGTGTGTATATTTAAGTTTCCAGTGAACTTAAAGCACAAGGCTAGAGCTGGACACAATTTGTCCTAGTTAAATGCTGGTTGGATTGAATGGACTCAAGACTGCCTAGCTGGATAAGCCTGCTGTGTTTAAACTTAAGTTTCCAGTGAACCCTGTAGAACCCTGCTAGAGAGAGGAGGGGGTGGAAGGAAAGAATTTAAACAAATGCACAAATAAGCACTAAAGGCTTATGCTATTTACAGTAAAAAAAAGAAAGAAAAATAATCATTGCAGTACAAACTTCTTGGCATTTATAGTGCAGCCAGCTGCACTAACTTGCTAACTGATATTTGCTACCTTAAGTTGCATTCTTTATGGCTATTCCATTACTGTTGTACAACTTTATCGGTGCATTTCTTCTCATTTTCTAAGCAGAACACATTTTAAGTTGATAGATGTGGTATTTGTTGTATATACAATGTCATAACTTGTATCTGTGTTCAGTGTAGCTGTGGGGATAGCACAACAATGCTTTTCATTTAACTTACATTAGCTATCCAATAAGATGAGCAAAGATCAAAGAAGGACAAAGCAGTATAATTATTTGTGAACTTCTTTAACTCTTAGTTAAATAAAGATGATGCATTATGATAGTGCTCCCTGTAATCCTTAATGTATAATCAATTACCAGGCAGAATGGGCTTTAAAACAGCTAGATTATGTGCATATTCTGCATGTCCTTTCATTGAGCTGTTCGCAGCATGACCCTAGAGTTAATACTTTTATTTTTTTTATAGTTTGTATAATAGGTGTGCAGGCTGGAATGCAAAATCCATGTCTTTCCTATGACCTTGTACATGAGATACGATATAATACATTATAACAGTAGCCTAAAATAATTGTGATACACTGAAAATTAAGCAGCAGCATTTCAACACCTCATCATAAAAGTAGTTACACTGCCCTTTGACTGTACACATCCCTTCCAGCATGTTCAAAGGAACATAATTAAAAATAAGTTCATTTCCTATCAAGCTTATGCAGACATTTTTCATGAACCATATAGCTAATATAACTCTCTTGTAATACTATTTTATCTTTCTATATGCTACTGCTTTACACACCATCTATTTATGAGTGGTACCTCTTATGTACAACAGGTAACCCAAGTATGTAATATCAAGAACTGTTTAGCCAAGAATATTGATGCCGCTACCATTTTGTGTTAGTCTGTATACAATGTGCCTATATATTCTGCCAAGTGCTGGTAATAAATGTTGTATATCCTGTATTCTGCAGCAAAGTCCTTGTTATTTACACTAGATCCAGCAATTTGCAGTCTGGAGTGAATTATAATTTGCAGTGTCTGAGATGGGATTAACAGCAGTACCAGGGTTGGGAACCGTTTTTAAATTCAAACAACTAGTCTGTCTAGTGCCTGACAGCAGTACATCTAAGTTAAATTATAAATATGTGCACAAGTAAGCATATACAAATGCAGTGTCCCTTGTCACTCAGTGCCCTACTTGACTACCCAGCCCATCCAGATGTATAAATGATCTCATTTCCATATGACCACAGTGAAATTTATTTATTTTATTTATTTTACATTTGTTGACCGGGATAGCCCGACTGGATATATGTCCATTTTCAGTGGAGGCTGGGGGAGAAAAGAAATTTAAGTACAAATGTGTTTAGCACTGTACAAAAGTCATATCTGGCAAAATGCATGTAATACTTGAATTATATAAATACTAAAAGATGTATTAGCAATGCATATCACTTTTTGGAAATAAATCATATAAATAAACTAAAACATTATTAGAGTAAGAAAAAAAAGCTGTCTTAAGTTTTCTGAATAATTGATAAATACGTTAAAAATGTCATAAATGTTTAATGAGCTTCAACAATTCCATCTCTATTAATCCAGACTTGATATACAAAATAGAGCAGAGTTCAACTAGGAACTGACTGAAACAGCCACATCAATCCTTTTAGACTGCCACATCTCAAATTTTGGTCAAAAAGTGTCTCCAAACAACCCCTCCCATTGATGCAGCGGGATAAAGCCCTGACTGTCCTCCAGATGATCAGTGTTCTATAGGTATTAGAAATACTGGGCAATACTAACACTGTCTTACAATACTGAGGACAGGGAGCCAGCTTTCCTTGCTGCAACACCAGCATGAAGAGCCAGGCCAGCTCCACTCAACATGTGATATTCTGTTTGGTAAGAAGGTTGTGTGTGTGTGGAAGCATGCATGCATGCTCCTCCCAAAGGCAGCCATATTTGAACTTGGAAGACTTTCACAGGGTGGCATGTTAGGCCATGCTCCTTCCAAAGGCAGGCATATTTGAACTTGGAAGAGTTTCACAGGTTGGTGTATTAGGGCATGCTCCCTAGCAGCAGTACAATACTACATCAACATCTTCAGTCTCCTTGCTGGCCACAGATGTGGAGAAAGTAGAGCATGGGGGAAGCTAAGGGGGGGCCAGTAGATCAGGAGGAAAAGGGGAGGAGCTGATAGTAGCTAATGGCTAATTGCAGGGAGCTCAAAAAAAACAGGAAGTCCCCCACCCATAAACCTGTGCCTTCAGATTTGGGAAGTAGCTAAAATGATTACAACCTGTGCCTACAGATTTGGGAAGTAGCTAAAATGATTACAACCTGTGCCTACAGATTTGGGAAGTAGCTAAAATGATTACAACCTGTGCCTTCAGATTTGGGAAGTAGCTAAAATTATTACAATCTGTGCCTTCAGATTTGGGAAGTAGCTAAAATGATTACAACGGTAGATGGGTGATGGAAAATATGAGTACATTACAAATCTTCTGTTTGGAAAATATAGGTGTGGGTAATTTATCACATCATTACTAGTGGTATCTGTAAACTTCACAATATCTGGAAACATAAACTAATACTCAAAGCATATAAATACAGTCTGTTCCTACTTTATCCTATAGTCCTCCTGAAAAAGCATTAGGATTCATTTCTTCTCTTGGATTGTTATTATTATGATATGTACTACACTCTCAACAGTCATGAATGCCTTGTTCAGTTTGCCCTGACATTCCTGGCCCGTTTGTAAGATTATATGAGCTCTTTCTTCACCCTTCACAGTTCTTAGTTGTGACTCATGTGCTCTTGCCAACCTTTCTTTCCTTTGTCGATTAGGCACTATAATTTATCAGATTTAAAATGTGGCCTTGTATAGATCTTAATTCTTCTTTAAACAAAAATTACGGCTGCTATCTTTTCTCACAGCAGTCCTAAGTTCTAGTCACCCTTTCATTGACGTATCTTGATGCATTCTCCTCTATGGATGATTCTCAGAACGCTGCACAAACTCTTTACATTTCTACTTTTTTTATCAAAAAGAATTGTGAAATTATAAAGTTTACTTCAACTCCATTCCAATCAAATCCCCTTGTTTCTCTAGTAAATACAAATGATTCAGCATATCTGCTATTTCGTTTTCTGGCTCATATTTCATAACTGTGTCAGAAATCTGTAACCCTAGAAACATTTTCTGCAGTCTTAGTACTGCCCTGTACAAATACTTCTTAAATATGGTTTGCAATTATTTATTGAATGTTTCAGTCAATACTGTTTTCTCATAAATGCATTCATGGATCTTTTCATGTCCATATGGTATAGCAAGTTTTCTATTTGAGTATACTTTCTCTGTCAGGCTATAAAGATATTTGGCCCTCAAAGCAGCTGGTTTATTTTTTTGTGCAGTGACTTCACTAGTTCTATCCTGACTGGCCTCTACTTCTAGTATGACAAACTTAATCACATGACTCAAAATACTTTAATGGCAATATCTTTTTTTTACTAGATAATTAACAACGTTCTTGTTCTGTACTCCATTACTATTCCCGATAAAATTCCAGCATTTTCCTTTTTGTAAACTCACATCAAATGTCAGAATAATCTTCAGAATGCTATACCATTCCAAGTACTCTCATTAGAGCTTGCTAATCCTAAGGAGGATGTGTTTGTACTATTCCCATTCTTTGTGCCTGATTTCAAACATTTGGACAGTAAGGCATGACCAATATATCCAAAATCTGTAACTTGTATTTTATGTGTAATTTTATTTAGCTTGTGATAATTTTATCACATTCTCTCCATAACTCAAGTCTCACATCATATTCTTCTCTTTTCTGATCTTAATTTACTATGTTATCACTTATATTAACAACACCATAAAACACCTCAAACAACTTTGCAATAATGAAACACTCCAAGTGCTGAAAACATACTAAATGGACATCTTAAAATTCTGAATTAAAAGTTCACAGCATACCTCTCAACTGTCCAGTTTTCCCAGAATGTCTAGATTTTTGGTCTGTTCCTCATAAAATTTGTGGTTTCTGGCAAAACAACGAGGACTGAAGTCCCTATGTAATGACATACATTTGGGTTTCAGGGTTCATTTCCTTGAAAAATGCATGCCAACACAAATCATTGCTAATTTTATAAGAGCAATATTGAAAATATGTCCCAATTTTTGGGGCTTTGTCCTCAGATTATTTTAGGCTTTGTCCAGATTTCTTGCACAAAGGTTAAGAGGTATTGTCTACAGGTTGAAATTTTCCTCTGAAGTTGAGAGGTGTGACTTACAGGTTAAAATTGTCCTCTGCCATAGTAGATACTACATTTTAAAATATAAGAATGTGATATTTCATGCAGAACTGTTTAAAAAACAGAAAACGCTTTTAAGAACTGTTTAACACATTATTTTTGTGAATGTACTTAACTGTTAGCAGTGCATTGTTTTGGGGCTCAGTGCAAATTTAAAATAGGTTTATATAGCACTAATTTAAAAATAAAAATATGTAGTTTAAAGAAAGCATGCATTTACCATGGGAGGTGCACAGTATTGCAGTGGTTAGCTTTATTAAGTCATGCTGTCGACTCTTTGGTTCATTTCCTGGCTAGGGTACCTTCTGTGTGGAGTCTGCATACTTTCCTAATGCGTACGTAGGTTCCCATTGAGTTCTCCAGTTTGCTTCCATATCACAAAGACATGTTTTAGGTTATCTGAAAATTATACAAATTGTGTCTGGCTATGCACTTTCAGTAGTTTTTGTCTTGTACTCTTTGAATGCTAAGGTAGGCTGTAAACTCCAACATAACCCTGAATAAAATAATATGGGTATCAGAAGATTCACACATAAATGAATGAATGAATCAATCAATAAAAATGGAGGGGAGTAATGTATATTCAAACTAGCCTACAGCACCTCTTAAAAACTTGGTCCTTTTTTTAAATTAAAATTTACCCCATGACTGAGTTCATTGGTCCAGCAACAGCTGCCCCCAACTCTGATTTATCAGTGATCTGACGATCAGTCGCCCTTTAATGGATGCTATATGACAGAATGTTTCACTGCAAGAGACTTCTTCATAGAAATTATTGGACACACTTTGATTTTTAATTTTTTTTTAGATATTCTGTTGAAACAAGGTTATTAACTAGACTGAGTACAGTTTTCACTGGAGGTCTGGCAACACTGTCTGATTAAGTTATTTGCTAAGAGTCATACAATGGCTAAATAAAGACTGAGGAAATCAGACCCAAGACCACAAAACAAAGTGTATTAGCAGCTCATAGCTTTTATTGTTTATTCTAAACTTCCAGTGTACTCTGCAATAAACTGCCAATGTGTTGAGGTGAGCTGCTGATAGTTCAAGTTGGCAAATCCATGAAGTATGGCCAGGAAATATGTGTAACAAATAATTCATTAGCCTAATTATAGAAAGTGTTTCCATAGAGCCAAATGAATTACTTTAATTTTTAATGGAACCCTGGATCAGTTTTAAAGGAAATATTCAGTTTTTGCTTGTCTCTTAATGAGTGACCAACTACATGGTTGAAAGGCTGTTTGAATTTAAGTCTAATAAATGTTTTTAAATCTGCCAAACCATCATAGGTTTCATTCCAGCACAAAGTTATAGCACAAAGGCACGAAAATTACAGACCAAACTGATATTGCCAACATCCTGGTAGATAGGTTCAGTGCTAACTTTATCCCCCTCTCACCCCCTAAAGGGCCCATATCTATACAGGAAGAATGCAGAGTCCCTGTAATCACAACTACGCAAGTAAAAGCTGCACTCTCTAAAGCCAAAAACACAGCATCCATGGGACCGGACAACAATGCAGGCTGCATTTTACACAAAGTGCCTCCCCACTTAAGCCTCATGTTCAATAATAGCCTTGCATCAGGCTTTGTGCCCACTGAATGGCGCACAGCAACAGTTATCCCACTCCACAAAGGGAGAGCCACCACTGATCCCAGGAACTATCGACCTATTAGCCTGACGACCCTGGTCTGCAAGGCCATGGAACGTATCATGAAACTCATAAACAAAGACATTGGTAACCTCCAAACTCTGGATCCCACCCATTTCGGATTTGTGAAAGGCAGATCATGCCTCCTGAACCCGATTGACTTCTTTGAGGCAGTCACCAAAGCCATGGATGAGGGTAAGGTGGTTCACACAGCCTATCTTGACCTCGCCAAGTCTGTCGACACCATCCCCCATTCTGGAATTATAGCTAAACTCACTAAACTAGGTATAAATCCCTACGTCACAAGATGGGTTGCCAACTGGCTCACTGACAGAACCCACACTGTAAAAGTTGCAGACTCCAAATCTGACCTCAAAGAAGTGACAAGTGGAGTACCACAGGGTTCCATCCTGGGACCTCTCCTGTTTGGCATCTACTTCTCTGAAGTACAGGCTAACACAGAAGGCCTCTGGCTAATGAAGTTCGTAGATGACTGCAAACTAGGAGCCATAGTCAAGTCTCCACATGATGTGGACATCCTACAGAAGGGCCTCATTGAGACAAATGCCTGGTGTCAGATCCATGGCATCAAGCTCAATGCCAAAAAGTGCAATGTCATCCCCTTTGGTAAAAAATATGTACCCATGAACTACCACATAGGCAGCAATCTACTTAACACTGAATGCGTGATAAGAGATCTTGGGACCCAGGTGGACAGTATTCTCTCCTTTGATAGTCACATCGCCACATTAGTCAGGAAGTCCTTCTACGTGGCACACCTCATCATAAAAGGGTTCTCATCCAGGAAAAAAGAGGTCATTGTTCACCTCTACTCAACACTCATTAGACCCATTATAGAGTACAACGCCCCTTTTGGAATGTACCTCACAATACATCTGCAGCAGCTGGAAAGGCCACAGAAGTACCTCACAAAGAGGATTACTGGCCTCAAACAAATGCCCTGCACTGACCGCCTCAAAAAACTCCAGCTTTACTTCATAGCATATCGCCTACTCCGAGGTGATCTCTGCCTAACATATAAAGCTATGTCAGACCCAGAGCTGTTGGACATGCTACACATAAAGAAATCCCAATCCCTCCGAGCTACATGCTCTAGGGACCTAAACCTTGTCACCACAATAAACAGGACATGCTGGAGGGATAGATTCCTGTCCCAGAGACTTCCTATACTCTGGAAGAAGCTAGCCATCTATGTCAAGCAAAGTTCTTCATTAGCACTCTTCAAGAAAAATCTTGATGAGTGGATGGGAAATAGAAAATACACCCCAGGGATCACTTCTGTGTCTCTGCTCGACAGTGGCACAGGAAAATAACTTTCTTGGGTGGCGTAAGCCATGGAACCTTGTTGGCTAGGCTTATGTAGGCCCTTGGGCAGATAGCCTAGTACCTACCTATGAACCAATGTGTGGAGTATGATTTAATAACCAAGCCCCCAGCTACAAAAGGCACTTGACACAAACAACTTATGCTTTAGAAGGTACTTAGGTGTGCTCTTATCAAGCATAGTCCACAGCTCATCACACACTACTGCTCGCATGATAAAGCAGTATCATTACAGTACATTTCAATATCCTGCAGTATACTTCAGAAATTAAGAAAATTGTCAGAAAAAAATAATTTTGCCAGAAAAGCATCATCCCTAAATTATTTGATGTCTAACAAACATTGCAGAATTATTACTGCAGAATTAATTATGGCTCAACTGGAAAGGCCCCAACGATTTCTAACCAAGAAAATAAAAGGTCTTAAATCCTTCAACTACCCAGACAGATTACTATGACTCTTCCTATACTCAAGTAACTTACAGGTTGCTGCCAGGTGGCCTATATCTGACTTGAAAGACCCAGTACAATTCAATCTCATGAATGACCTAAACCAATGCCAACAAATAAACGGGACTTACTGGACAGAAACCTACTAATTCAGTATATTCCTAGTCTGTGGAATAAGTTACCATTACAAGTCAAACAAAATACTACATTGGCTAACTTTAAAGCAAGTCTTGATGACTGGATGGGTAGACACAAATTTATACCTGGATTATTATGTATAGCCCTGCTCAATTTGGGAGGTAAGCCCTCTTTAAGTACTTGGAAAGGGTGTCAAGAGATTTTTAGTTTGTCTGCTTCGTAGTTCATAGGTTAATTCGTTATTACTAAGCTAAGGACCACTAGGGTCCTTATAAAGCTAGCCATGCACCTCAAACCATACGGGAGGGAGCATGTTAGTAGACAGTTAGCTAAGGATTTGTTAGGGGAGTTAGTTAGGATAATACTAGACCAGAGGTCTGCTTAAAGGTGTATATGACTAGGCATCTTATGGTCTTCGTGATTGCTTGCCTAGTATGTTTCTATGATCCTATGTGTGATGATGTTATGTCAGCCTGGTTTCTGCAGTACAACTAGATTTAAGTAGTAGAGCTCTACAACCAGTAAGACAATATCTGCTATGCTTCTCTAAAACTGGGCATTTGTTATAATGAAGCACAAAATTAAATACCAATCTGAGTAAAGGTAACATCACTAAGCATACCATAAATGAAATCATACAGATGCTTGGCAGAAGATCCCATGCTTTCAAGAATATTTTCTGACATTTATAAAGCAGTGTATTAATATAGCAATAACCCACGCCTGGGTGTGGGTAACGCAAAATTTACCCACGGTTGGCGTGGTTTGGTCCCGAGGGCGAAGCCAGAGGGACCAAACAAAGCCAACCGTGGGTAAATTTAGCATTACCCACACCCAGAAGTGGGTTATTGCTATTATACCATGACATTATTTAAGAAAAGAAACTATTACTTTTCTTAAATAATGGCATAGTATAATGCCTGTTTACTGCCCTTCCGCAGATGTCTGGCATCCGCGGCAGTTCTGATGTACTGCGCGCCTGCGCAGTACATCAGAGCTGTGGGCAAAAGCAATGGAGAAAGCAAGATCTCCGTTGCTTTTTTAGTTTAAGCTATGTTAAATGAGTTTAACATGGCGAGACAGTTTAAAATAAGCAACGGACATCTCCGTTGCTTATTTTAAAACTGTCTCGCTATGTTAAACTCATTTAACATAGTGAGACACTAAAAGCAACGGAGATCTTGCTTTCTCCGTTTTTAAACATTGCTCGCTATGTTAAATGGGTTTAACATAGCGAGACAGCTTTAAAATAAGCAACGGAGATCTCCGTTGCTTATTTTAAAGCTGTCTCGCTATGTTAAACCCATTTAACATAGCGAGACAGTGTTTTAAAAAACCGAGTTATACTAATGGAAAAAAGTCCGGGCGACCGGACCTTTTTCCATTAGTATAACACGATTTACAACGGGCACGCTGGCCAATCAGCGTGCACGTTTTGGGGGGATCATGGTATAATAAAATATAAGACCAATAAATAAATGGCATATAAGCTGGAATACTGTGTAATGTTTGATTTTAAGACATTTCAAAAGTCATGTGATTTTAAATTATGTATAAAAACAGGATGTAAGGCAAGTATAAGTAACACCTTCAAGACCATTAACAAAGCTGACATATATCAATGAAAGAACACCTTCATAATAATTGGATACAGACTAAGCAAAACTGTCTGTGAGCATGGTTTCCTTGAAAAAGTGGAGAAAATTAAGTATAAGCAATAGTAAAAATCAAATGGGCTCGTGCTTTCTAGTTGGTTTTTGCTAGGCACACTTATAAACAGAAGACAAAAGGCAAAACTAAGAAAGGAATGCCTACTATATCCACAAAACAAATCAACAAGGCTATGAAGAATATATCAGCAGATACACATTATTTTTTGTATGTGGTTATTCATCTTGGAACAGTTATCATTAATTGCAATGTTTCAAGAGAATGCTTTTCAATTCACCGTTAAGACATTTTTCATATTTAGCCTATTTTAAGCACTTTTCAAGGATTCAACATGCTGCAGTCTACTAACAAATTAACACCACCGCATAAGTTTCAAATCCATTTGCAGAAACAGTATGAATATTTTATAACCCTACAGATGAGCTTCTTCCTGGTAACAGAGTACATTCATTTTTTTTTGTTAGTATGGCCAGAGCAAATTATTCTAAACATTGTTGTACACAGCATTTACAGAATCTTTAAATAAGGCTTCTGTAAGCTGCTGTGAGCATTAACAGTCTGTTGGATTTATAATTACTTCTCCACATTCAGTGAGATGAAGGTCATGATATGTTCACCATAACCCCAAGGTCTTTGTGAATTATACAGCTCTAATGACATCCCATTCATTTTATGCATAGTTTTAAAGTTTCTTTGAGAGTCATATGCAGCACATTAGACTTATTATATGGAATTGAATTTACCACCTACCTACCCTACCACAAAGCAAATATATATTCAAGTTAATTATTCTTTCTTCATTATCTGCATCTGTTGCACAGTTTGACATCTTGAGGAAATTTTTAACAAGCTTACATTCTGTCTGTTAAACCAGGTCAGTTACTCTGCAGCATTTAGAACTCTATATTCACTGCTCCTGGTCCACCAGAAAATGTTATTCTTTTTTATAAAGAAAGTGGTTAATGAGGTTTTTAATATGATGCATTCAGACTGCATGAGGCAAGAAAGATATAAAGCAAAGTTTTCAGGCTATTTTGATGACAACTGACTGTGTAAGTCTAGCAATGCTGAGAAGATCTACTCAATTACCTAAATGCATAGACAGGCATTTCAAGTAAAAGAAGGCATCATAAAGAGTAGGTATAGGTATAAAAGGTGTGTGTAGCATTGACTGCTGCAGAGAGTATAAAGAACCAAATATTTTATATTAGGATACTTGGCACATATGTAACATGAGAGGTTGCTATTCATCCTGATGTTTTATTTTAAACATCCCTCAAGGATGTTATGCTTCTACCAAATTTTATTTTATTAAACTGTTTAATGCTACCATTCAGCACAAAAATTAGCATCAGAAAAGCCTTTCTGGTGACACAGAGGGATAAAGTCTAACTATGGCACAGTCAACACAGGTTTGATTAGCAGCTTGGGGGACTGATGGAGTGATAGGGAGGGATGGATGGATGTGCCTATCTCTAGTGGGAGGGTGTTGTTGATGACGCACTCTCAGGTAAGGATTGGTCCAAAGAGGGGAGATGTCCCCAGATGAATCAATGAGAGCAGGAGGCAGGGAAGAGAGTGGGCAGGGCATCTAAAAGAAACTTTCCCAGGACAGAAGCAGAGATGGTTGAGCCCTTAGGACACACTTAGGATCTATGTCTGACCCCAGCAATACCAGGGTAAGTCTTTGGCGATGGGAGACAAGCTAGTTGACCAAGCACAGACATGAGGCACTAGGGGCCTCCCTGAAGAAAATGATGTCCCAAACAGGACGAAAAAAAAAAAAAAAAAAACAGAAATTCACATCAGAAAGATTGATGATTCACCTACCAGCAGCAGACTGTTGTCTTACATGAAAAAGAAGAATGCAGCTGAAACAATTATAGTTCTGTATGCATGCTGCATTAAAAGCCTATTTATTCAAGCCTAACAGACTGAATAGGCAGCCCACTGACCATTTTATATTTGCGGCAAATCCACCTATGCTCTCTGGGCAGGAGGCTGTACCCTGTGCATAATTAATATAATGAACTCCAGGTTTGTCAGAATTTGGGGTTAGTTGTATTACTTTTGTTGGATGCATATTTAGTCTGTCAGATATGACAATGAGCTTCAGTGTATCAATTATCAGTTGTTTACTTTATTGCTGATCATGCTGGCTTAAAGTGTCATTTACTCAGAGTTTTATTGCTAACTGATTTATAGAGTTGTAACGAAAAAGGGAAAACACATGCACACCCAGCATTAAAATAAACAAATAACCAAAACATAAAATACTGGTTTAACAGTCCATTCAGGAGAATAATCCAAAAAAACAATGGTGAACTTTGCAAATCAAGGCTATTAAACACTTTTTCTCTCTAGAAAACTCAAGCTAATTGATTGGGAGTGTGTGTGTGTGTGTGTGTGTGTGTGTGTGTGTGTGTGTGTGTGTGTGTGTGTGTGTGTGTGGTCTCTCCTACCTGTAAAAAAAATGCTTGTGTATTTTATTCACACTTGCTTGTAAACTGGCTAGGTTGAGTACATGCATTCCAAGAACAGGTGTTCTACAGCTGTAATTTACACATCCCTTGACTTGTAACATGAGGTGTCAGAGTTTGAAATACATGAGAACTAAATTAAACACCAGAGATATAACTATTACATAGATGGCAGTACTGTAATCAAAGATTACAGCCTTAGAAATCTGAGTATAGTAGAATACATTCGTGCAATTACTCTCACAAGTACTGTAGAAACCTAGGATGATGTGCCTATAAATAACAGGAAGACTACAGGGAAATGGGGCAAAAGGAAATTTTAGATTATTGTCTTCACTGTTATTCTAAACTTGAGTTGATAAAGGAGAGAGCAATCCATGAGTTGGACAAAAATAGATGCAGAGCCCAGACGTTTCTAATTGCAAATGTTGACTCTTAAAAATAATGATTCCTGATTATGTCATCTATCTTCTGTGATGGACAGGTTACTTCAGATGTTCTTCGTGGTTCACTGTTACAGTCATTACTGTAGGGTTCTTCCTGGTGGCAGCAGCCCTAGATCGGCCAGAGTCCCAAAGTTGGGTCCGACGTCGGCTGAAGTCGTTCCTGCCCTGACGTCAGTGTGCCAGGGGTATAAAGACCTCAGCCCACGTCATTTTCCCCAGCCTTTCTTGCCGTGCGGTGCCTGTTGCAAAGCAGTTCGCAAGTGCAGGTCGGCCGACTCCGGTTTGTTTTTGGTGGCTTTTGAATTGAAGACTTCATCTTTTGAGCTAAGTACCCCGTTTGGGAAACCTTTTTCTTGCTCCAGGCCGATGTCAGAAAAAGTTAATAACTGTATTTCTTGTGGGAAGCAAATACCTCATAAGGATTTTCACTCTTACTGTATACCTTGCTTAGGTCCTGACCATGACATAGCTAATTGTAGGTTTTGTGCTAAGTTTAATCAACGCACTATTAGGCGTAGGTACGATTTTGCCTTCCATTATTTTGGAAAAAGATTTAATTACAATATGTTGTCGGATTCTTATCCGGCTGCTGCAGTGTATAAGAGACACAAGGATAAAGACAGGCCTCCGTGGTCCAAAGTGGACGACTTTATTCAATCAGACCCAGTTGCTGGTTTGGCTGTCATCAGTGAGGCGCTTTTGCAGCCTCTGTCGTCCGCCACTTTTGAACTGGTTGCCTGTACCGACTCCCGTGAGGAGCCGATGGGGCCTTCAGACTTTTCAGGTATTGGACCTCTGGATATTGCTCCCTCAGATGGGTCCAGAGCCACTGTGCAGGCACCGGCTTCTGAGGGAGTTTTTAGGCCTACACAGCTTCATGTATAGATGACTCCAGTTTTGCAGTCAAGGACAAAGGCAAAGACTAAGGCTCCGGGCAAAGACAAAGCAGCATGCACAGGCACCTTCTGTTCAGGGCCCTAGACCTCAAAGACAGATGCTTAGAATGGCTGAAGACTTTTAACTATGATCAGGGGTTCTCATCTCCCTCCTGACAAGAGACCCAGGCTAGAGCCAGATTATGATTCCTCAGATCAAGTTTCTATTTCTTCTGCTTCTTCTTCTGAGCAGGATTATTCCTTCCCTCCTTATGAGGATTCTGATGCTGAAGAATCCCTTCCTTCGGCCTCTCCTCCTGAGGATTATTCATTTGGGGAAACCTTGCATGACATGAGAGAGCATTTTCACTGGGAAGGGCAGAAATACTCTGAATCTAAGAAAAGACTTAGGGATTTTCTTCTGCTTCCGCAGCATAGACCCCTGGCTATTCCCCCTGTATTGGACATTGTGGATGATGTTTTTACAGTGGCAACTCTTTCTCCTGATTCTTTTCCTCCTGCTGCTGTCAAACCGGATAGGTATTATAGGGTTCCAGATTCCCACAAATATCTTTTTAAGAATCCTTCAGCTGATCCAGAAACTATTTCTCAGGGCCCTAAGGGTGTTAAAGCGGCCTCTGCTAAGAATCCTATTCCCTCTGACCGAGAGTCCAGAGCCTTGGAAAGATGGGGCAAAAAAGTTTATACTTCTGCTACTTTGTCTATTAGAGCTTTGAATTGTCAATTTCATATGTTAAAATATCAGCAATACCTTTTGTCTGTGTTAAAGCAAAAGATGTCTGCTGTTTCTGGTGGTGCAGACAATAAGGAATTACAGGATTTATTGCATGCTACTGAGCAGGTGGGTAAACATACCCTGCACTGTGGTTTTGATTCTTTGGAGGCTTCTTGCAGGGCTGCAGCAACTGGCTCAGTTATTAGAAGGCACGCTTGGTTAAAGGAGCAAAGTTTGCCTGAGCAGGTTAAAGCAAAGCTTTTAGATTCCCCTTTGCAACACAATGTTTTGTTTGGGGCCAAAGCTGAGGAAGTATTGAAGAAAATGGAAGACAAAGCCAAGTCTATGCAGATGGTTAAAGATTTTCTACAGGTAAAACCCCCTAGATTTAGCAGGAATTGGCCAGCTAAACCTTGGTCCTTTCCGAGCTCAGACAGACCTCAGAGGGGCAGATACAGGCGTTCCAGAGGTAGGGGTCAGGCACAGCCCCCTTTCAGAAATAAGCAGTGGAGTGCCCCCTCTCCCAAGGGAGGGGAAGATAGGTCACAACCTTACAGGAAACAGTCATTATGACTCTCCCTTACTAGCTCCAGGGGCATCCCTCCTGGATGCGCCTTTGGGAGGAAAAATCTCTCTTTTTTATCACAATTGGAGCCGCATAACCCAAGACAAATGGGTTCTGGACATAGTTTCAAGGGGTTACAGGTTTCATTTCTATACCTTGCCAAGATCAAATGGATGGTCAGATCTGCCAAAGCATCAATGGGCAGAGGCACAACAGCAAGTTCGGTCCCTCATGGATATGAGGGCCATAGGTTTGGTACCGGATTCAGAAATGGGGCAAGGGTTTTATTCAAGACTTTTCCTGGTTCCCATGAAAGAAAACACATGGAGACCAATCCTGGACCTTTCTGTACTGAACACCTTCCTAGAAATTCCAAAATTCAAGATGCTCACTCTGCAGCAGCTGCTGCCTATGCTGAGCAAGAATGCTTGGATGGTGACTTTGGACCTGAAGGAGGCTTACCTGCATATTCCCATACGGCAAGAGTGCAGAAGGTACCTGAGATTCAAACCGAGCTCGAGGCATTACCTGTTCTCTGTGCTGCCCTTTGGCTTATCTACTGCGCCCAGGGTCTTTACAAAGTGTCTGGCACCAGTAATGGCGTTTTGCAGACAGAAGGGAATTCAAATATACCCTTATCTGAACGATTGTCTCATTCAAGCGGATGACAAGGAGACTTTACTTCAGCATCTAACATTTGTGCAGCATCTTCTCTTGTGCTTAGGGTTCACGTTGAACCTAAAGAAATCAAACCTGGTGCCCACGCAGCAAATTACTTTCCTGGGTGTGCTTCTGAGCACTACAACCCAGATGGCTTATTTGACACCAGACAAAAAAGTGCAACTGGCTTCTTATTTCAAAAATCTGCTTTAATGAGTCAGCTGTCTGCAAGAAAAGTTCTGCAGGCTCTGGGTTACATGGCATCCTGCATTCTGTTAATACCATATGCAAGGCTGCATATGAGGAAGATACAGTGGTACCTCAAGAGTGTATGGTCTCAGCATTGCCACAGTCTGGAAACAGTGATCGCAATTTTGCCTTGTCTCTGGCAGGAGTTTCTTTGGTGGGCCGAGGCCTGTCTCCAAAACAAGGGGAGGCCTTTCTGTCCCATTCCAGCCGATCAAGTCATAACGACAGATGCTTCGGATCATGCATGGGGAGCCCACATGCAAGGGAAATGAAATCAGGGTGCCTGGACAGAGGACCAAATGGATCTGCACATAAATTTGAAGGAGATGCTAGCTGTACAGAATGCCCTGACAGCCTTCAAAGATCTTATTCTACCGGGGCAATTACTGATAAAGACGGACAACACTACAGTGATGTGGTACATAAACAAGCAGGGAGGCTCTCATTCTTACCCCCTGTGCAGATTGGCCATGGCTCTGTGGAACACAGCACTAGCCAACAAGGTGGACTTACTAGCTCAATTCCTGCCAGGAAAGGACAACACTCTGGAGAACAGTCTAAGCAGAACTCTTTTGGATCCACACAAATGGATGTTGGATGTTCAGATATTCAGGATGATAACGGAGGCGTGGGGGTGCCCGGACATAGACCATTTTGCATCTCCCCAAAACCATCAACTTCAAGCATTCTGCACGAGGACCTACCACAAGCTAGCATGGAAAGTGGATGCTCTTTCATTCAGTTGGAAGCACCTCTCAGTATATGCTTTTCCTCCTTTGCCTCTTCTTCCTCGGGTACTTCTGAAAATCAAACAGGACAGACCACAAATGATTTTACTGGCTCCCAACTGGCCTCGGCAATTCTGGTATTCCACCCTGATGAACCTGGATCAGGGTCCACCCTGGATTTTGCCACAACCTCCACATCTACTGTCTCAACGAGACGGCCAGATACTGCACAGCCATGTCAAAACTTTGAATCTAGCAGCCTGGCGGATCCAGGGTCTTTAAACAGTTCTACCCTTACCAAACAGGTACTGGACGTAATTCATGAAGCTAGACGGCCCAGCACCAGGAAATCTTATGCAGGTAAATGGAAAAGATTTTGCTCCTGGACTCACGCCCAGGGTTTTGATTCTGCAGTTCCAAACATTCCTCTGACTTTACAATACCTAACAGAGATGTTACATAAGGGCCTATCTTTTTCATCTATCAAAATTCATGCTTCTGCTATTTCTGCACATTACAGTATGGATCCCCCAATCTTTTCTCATCCGTTATTTAAGCAATATATGAGAGGGGCGAAGAATATAAGGCCTCCTTTAAGAGCACCAGTTCCCACTTGGGATCTCAACTTTGTTTTGGAAAAGTTAACTTTATCTCCTTTTGAACCTGCAGCTTCCACAGATTTAAAGTTTTTATCATGGAAAACTGCTTTTCTTTTAGCCATTACCTCTGCCAGAAGAGTTTCGGAATTGCAAGCTCTCATGGCTGTAGAACCCTTTATTATTTTTCATCAGGACAGGGTGTCCCTGAGGACTAATCCCACCTTTATGCCTAAGGTGGTTTCAAAAGTAGCCTTGAATCAGACTATTCATTTGCCTATCTTTTATCCTAATCCTCAAAGTGAAGAGGAAAGTATTTTGCATTCTTTAGATATACACAGGCAGCTTCATTTTTACCTGGACAGGACCAAGATTTTCAGGAAATTGGACCAATTGTTTGTGGCTTATGCTTCTACCTCACAGGGGAGAGCAATCACTAAGCAGACTATTTCTAAGTGGATTGCCCACTTCATCAAGTTCTGTTACTCTCATCATGGTAAGCCTGTTCCTGTTAATGTCAGAACACATTCTACCAGAGCTACTGCCACTTCGGCAGCTTTTTTCAGTGGAGTTCCTACCAAGGAGATTTTAGAAGCTGCAACTTGGAGTTCTGTGCATACTTTTTCTAAGCACTACAATCTCCCTCTCTATTCTAAATCTAGGGCAGGTTTTGCCTCTGCAGTCCTGCAGGGTTTTGTGGCCGCCCCTTCTGTTCCTTCTCCATCCACCCTTTCTTAGCTTTGGGATTCAACCCTACAGTAATGACTGTAACAGTGAACCACGAAGAACATAGTACAGTTGTGTACTCTTACCATAAATGTAGATGTTTGAGTATGTTCACTGTTACAGTCTGGGTTACCCTCCCTCCTGTCCCCTCTTTTGTTGTTCTTTGAGTGCTGTCTGTGTCTCCTTGACATTTTTTTTTTCTCTGAGGTATTTTTGCTGGTGATATTTGGGAATGTGCTGGCTTATGTTTGCTTATTCTATTTGATTAAGCTATTGGCCTTAATTTTTGGGCACCTGACATCTGGGGCAAGAAAAACTGGGGAAAATGGCATCGGCTGAGGTCTTTATACCCCTGGCGCACTGACGTCAGGGCAGGAGCGACTTCAGCCGACGTCGGACCCGACTTTGGGACTCTGGCCGATCTAGGGCTGCTGCCAGCAGGAAGAACCCTACAGTAATGACTGTAACAGTGAACATACTTGAACATTTACATTTATGATAAGAGTACACAACTGTACTGTCTCTGTACCTTTACAATTAATTGCTTAGGGAAACACACCTTAGGAAGTGAAGGTAGAACATACTGCTGAGATATTTCTGACATAATTCTGGCAATTTAATTCAAAGGTTTAAGACTACAAATTGATAATCAGCTACATCTTGAAGTCGAGTTTCATTCTCCTAGTCTCCCAAGGACACTTGATCAGATAGTACTTTCAGGTCATTCCTGAATAACAATCACCTCTTCCTAGTGGGTTTACCTGGTTAACAGGTAAATGTTACTTGTTGCTTAGATCTCTGTTGAAACTGTTTTCCCCACCTCCATTTTCTGCTGTGTCTTCAGTTGGTATAGTAACAGCTGCATTCAAATTGCTGAAACCTGTGTTCTGAGAGACTGCCTTACAGATTATCTGCAATTATACAGAGCATAAAATATACAGAGTATATATTTTTTTGGTTATAGAGTTTGATAATTGTTGCTTAGATCTGTGTTGAAACTGCTGTCTCACTGTTCAGAGAGACGGATTGGCAAATATACAAAGCTGAGAATATTTTTTTGGTTTTAAAGTTTGTACTGTTAGTTGTTGCTTAGATCTCTGTTGAAACTGTTTTGTCCCATCCACCCTCCCTATTTTTGGTTTGTAGTTTAAATTTGGTGGCTCTTGCAGATGCCCGCCCCACTGTAGATTTGATCTGGGACACTCCCCCAGTCCCATCTCTTTACCACATTCTACCTAATAAACTCTTTCTGCACTTGCTTTTAGTCCTTTTTAATTTAATTGTATTTTTTAAACTGTGTTTGGTCTAATATTGCTGCATACTCAAGTGTGCTAGCTTGGGCGGCCACGGTGGTGCAGCGGTTAGTGTTGCCGCCTCACAGCAAGAGGTTCTCCAGTTCGATTCTCGGCTGGGGTCCCTTCTGTGTGGGGTCTGCATGTCCTCCCTGTGGTCACGTGGGTTTTCTCCGGGTGCTCCGGTTTCCTCCCACATCCCAAAGACATTCAGTAGGTGGATTGGACACTCTAATGTGGCCCTAGGTGTGAGTGTGTGCCTTCTGTGGAAGGTTGGGTGCTGGGCTGGCAACTCGACACCGTAAAACTCCACTGCCAATCATGAGCAGACAGATGATCTGCTGTGGGGACCCCTAACCAGGAAAAGGCCAAAAGAAGACTCAAGTGTGCTAGCTTGCACTGCATGTGAATTGTTTTTTACTACTGTTTTTGCTACTTTTCTGTAAAAAAAAAAAACCCGTAAGCCTGTTTCCTCCCTTTCCTGTAACTGGTGTTCCAGATACAGATTTGCTGTATCCAGGACTGTATGTAAGCTTCTGAGCCTCCCAAGCCGTTCTGTGTTTGAGGGAAGCCTTCTAGCTTATCAGTGGGAGTGGTAAGCACTAAGTAACCTGTCTACCACATAAGGAGTGGTTCTGGCTCAGAAATTGTAATTATTGGCCGTTTGGGCAATCTCTTCCATCTCTCTTAACTTTCTGATTTGAAAGCCTGCATTTGCACATGTTTCTGTCCTGTAACTCGTCTAGTGCAGATACAGATTCTTAGTTTTGGCACTTAAATTTGCTTGTTCATGCTCAGCACTTGTTCAGAACTTGTAAGCACTAAATAAGCTACTAATAACTATAGCACTCTATCTTCCTCATTACCTAGAGGAAAACAATTTTTGTACTTACTTTTCTCACTTGCTTAGAGAAAAAGAGCTCTTGTACTCACTTTCCTCACTTATCTAGAGGAAAATAGTTTTTTATTCAGGCATGTCCAAGGGTCAGCTCCCAGTGTTCTTTCCTGTCTATCTGATGAATCTGGGCATCTTGAGGCAATGTAGAAATTGCCTCATGTACACTGACAACCCTCTCCTCCTACAACACTACAGCCTGGGAGAGATGCACTTATGTAGCTAAACTGGAGGTAAAGCTCACTCTAACGAAGACTGAACTTGACAGTCATGAGGAGAAGGTAAACATTTGCACCACACCACACTCATCACATAGTCTCACTAAATCTACACCACCAAAATCCACACAGAGTAACACAAAAACATTTGCAGAGGCTCTCAATAATAATCTGTCTAAGCAACAGAGACCTCCAAAGCAAAAACGCAAGCAAACTCCATCCCCCTACACAACCCAAATGACACATAGCCTACAGACTCAGTGTGCCACTCAACCACAACTAATAAGGCAAAACAACGTACCCAACACACTAGTCATAGGTGACTCTATAGTCAGGCAAACTGATGTCCCACTCACCAGGCTAGACAAGGAGAAGGTTACTGTCAGCTGCCTGTCGGGTGCCAGGATCCGCCACATAACCCACGCACTCAGGTCACTCCACACCAAGTACAAATATGACTCTGTCATTGTCCATGTTGGTGTGAATGACATGAGATGTACCTCCCTGGACTACATGAAAAGAGACATGGAAGAACTCTCCGATCTTGTAGCCCAGGCAGATATGACCCTAGCCCTGAGTAGCATTCTGCCATCGCCAAGAATGATACTGCGGTACAAGGACAAAATGACTGACTTCAACAATTGGTTAAGCTTCTGGTGTCATTCTAAGGGGATCCAGTATCTGTCTGCTTGGGATGACATGGTCGACAGACCACGATGCTTTGACACAGATGGCCTGCACCTGTCGCCCCTGGGATTCCGGATACTGGCTAAGGCTCTTGCTGTGCCTATGGTGCCTTTTTAGGCAGGGTTCAAATAAATTCACCACCATAACAGGAACAGGCAAACAAAAACTGAAGGTAATGATACTCAATGCTAGAAGTCTAAATCTCAAAATGCACTCACTCGAGGCACTCCTTAAAATGGAGAACATCGATATCTTTGCAGTGACTGAGACCTGGTTCAAGGCTCCAGAGAGCACCCCTGCACTACCAGGCTATAACTCATACCACACTTTTCAGCCATGTAACCTGGACCGAAACACCAAAGGCAGAGGTGTGTCCATATTCATTAAGGAAATCCACACCTCCAGGCTAGTTGCACAGCATAATGCATCCGAGGTTATCCAAGTGCAACTAACTCTGGGCAAAACTTCAATCCAAATTGCAGTTTCTACAGATCCCCCACCATGCCCCAGGATTCTTTTTTCTTGATGTACTGGAAAATATTAGGGTTCAACCAAACACCCTAATAATGTGCGACTTCAATTACCCCACCATTAACTGGGAAAACTACTCGTGTACCAACTCCTTAGCTCAGCACTTTCTGGAATTCATAAACTCCAATGCCCTGGATCAACTTATCCACACCCCCACCAGGGGCAACAATATCCTAGACCTAGTCATTACCAACATGAGTGACCGGTGTTCCACACCTGAAGTCAACTCCTTGTTGGTCCGATCCGACCATAAGCTTATCACCCTTGATATCCACATCCCGACCCCAGCCCCCATTAAGGAAACCACAGTAAAAAATTTCTCCAAAGCCAACTTCATGCTTCTTAACACAGAAGTGGTGAACTTCATGACACCCATGCAGATGGACAATACAGTTACAACTGCTGAATCCTACACAAATGCACTCTATAAGCACTTACACGAGTGCATGGATCGTGCTATCCCAAACAGAACCAAGACGCTATCCTCCAAAAAAAGGAAGACAATCTGGTAGTCCCCTACCATAAACAAACTGTACAATAGAAGGAAGAAACTGTTGCAAAAGAGAGTAAAATCCCATGAGTGGAGGAGCTCCCTGGTCAGCCTCAGTAAGAAGCTGAGATCCCTTATAAGATTCTCCAAAGCTAGCTACGAAAACAAAATCACCACTAAATCCAAGGACAACCACAAAGCATTTTATAGCTATGTCAAGAATCTAGATGGCAACACCCAGATCTGCTCTGAGTTACAGCACAAAGGCACAAAAATTACAGAACCAACTGATATTGCCAACATCCTGGCAGATCGGTTCAGTGCTAACTTTACCCCCCTTCTCACCCTCTAAAGGGCCCATATCTATACAGGAAGAATGCAGAGTCCCTGTAATCACAACTATGCAGGTAAAAGCTG
This sequence comes from Protopterus annectens, assembly GCF_019279795.1. NCBI lineage: Eukaryota > Metazoa > Chordata > Ceratodontiformes > Protopteridae > Protopterus > Protopterus annectens. The sequence goes on from NC_056737.1 coordinate 1,342,606,176, forward strand.
CACTCTCTAAAGCCAAAAACACAGCATCCATGGGACCGGTCAACATTCCAGGCTGAGTTTTACACGAACTTCAGAATGAACTAGCTCCCCACTTAAGCACCATGTTCAATAATAGCCTCGCATCAGGCTTTGTGCCCACTGAATGGCGCACAGCAACAGTTATCCCACTCCACAAAGGGGGAGCCACCACTGATCCCGGGAACTATCGACCTATTAGCCTGATGAGCCTGGTCTGCAAGGCCATGGAACGTATCATCATGGAACTCATAAACAAAGACATTGGTAACCTCCAAACTCTGGATCCCACCCAGTTCGGGTTTATGAAAGGCAGATCATGCCTCCTGAAACTGATCGACTTCTTTGAGGCAGTCACCAAAGCCATGGATGAGGATAAGGTGGTTCACACAGCCTATCTTGACCTCGCCAAGGCTTTCGACACCATCCCCCATTCTGGAATTATAGCTAAACTCACTAATCTAGGTATAAATCCCTATGTCACAAGATGGGTTGCCAACTGGCTCACTGACAGAACCCACACTGTAAAAGTTGCAGAGTCCAAATCTGACCTCAAGGCAGTGACAAGTGGAGTGCCATAGGGTACTGTCCTGGGACCTCTCCTGTTTGGTAGCTACTTCTCTGAAGTACAGGCTAACACAGAAGGGCTCTGGCTGATGAAGTCCACAGATGACTGCAAACTAGGAGCCATAGTCAAGTCCCCAAATGATGTGGACATCCTACAGAAGGGCCTCACTGAGACAGATGCCTGGTGTCAGAGCCATGGCCTCAAGCTCAATGCCAAAAAGTGCAGTGTCATCCCCTTTGCTAAAACTCTGTACCCATGAACTACCACATAGGCAGCAATCTACTTAACACTGAATGCGTGATAAGAAACCTTGGGACCCAGGTGGACAGTAGTCTCTCCTTTGATAGTCACATCGCCACAGTAGTCAGGAAGTCCTTCTACATGGCACTCCTCATCATAAAAGGGTTCTCATTCAGGAAAAAAGAGGTCATTGTTCCCCTTTACTCGACACTCATTAGACCCATTATAGAGTACAACGCCCCTTTTGGAATGTATCTCACAAGACATCTGCAGCAGCTGGAAAGGCCACAGAAGTACCTCACAAAGAGGATTAATGGCCTCAAACAAATGCCCTACACTGACCGCCTCAAAAAACTCCAGCTTTACTCCTTAGCATATCGCCTACTCCGAGGTGATCTCTGCCTAACATATAAAGCTATGTCAAACCCAGATCTGTTGGACATGCTACACCTAAAGAAATCCCAGTTCCTCCAAGCTACACACTCCTAGGGACCTAAACCTTGTCACCACAATAAACAGGACATGCTGGAGGGATAGATTACTGTCCCAGAAGCTTCCTATACTCTGGAGCAAGCTACCCATCTATGTCAAGCAAAGTTCTTCATTAGCACTCTTCAAAAAAATCTTGATGAGTGGATGGGAAATAGGAAATACACCCCAAGGATCACTTCTGTGTCTCTGCTGGAGAGTGACACAGGGAAATAACTTTATTGGGGGGAGTAAGCTATAGTACCTTGCTGGCTAGGTTTATGTAGGCCCTTGGGCCGATAGCCTAGTACCTACCTATGAACCTATGAACTGAAGATAGCATTAATGCAATCACTGAAATTAATATGGGTTGTGATACTGAAGACCTGATTGTTGACAACCAAAATACTTGTATCTTGTAGAACAGAACTTAAAAAAGGCAGTTCTGAGTGATATGAAGGGCAAACCCACCTATACCTTCATGCAGCCCTGCATCTCCTGATTAAGCATAAGCATCTCCAAGGAGAAAATGCAGAAGATCACTGCTAAATGATTAAAAAGTAAAGGAATCAGGAAGAAGATTAGGGAGGATTTTTTTTTATTTTGCATTTGTTGACCAGGCTAGTCCAGCTGGATATATGTCCATTTTCAGTGGAGGCCCGGAGAGAAAAGCTCCACAAGATACAACAACATAAAGGTCACGACAAATACATTAACAGTAGAATTTGGTACATAAGAAGTTTTTTTAAAAAAAAAATATTACAAGCTTAAGATTATATATTTTATATTTCAGTAGGGAAAGAAATATTTTTCTAAGAAATAGATGAACACGACTAAGACAATTGCATTAGAAATGGTGTATTACAAATCTTTATAACATATTACAAGCCTAGGATTTTTTATTATGTATTCTATTAGGGAAAGAAAACTTAATATAAGACTAAACTAGATACAACTATTAGTTTATATTAAATAGGTACTAAGGTCACATATAAACCTTAGAAAGAAAAACACTAGAGATAAATGGATAGAGTATAGAAGATAAACACACAAGGATGCATTTATAGTGTTCTTTATCACCGAAGTTGTGATCATATATGAAGGTGGTTGACCATACCACAATATATACATATTTACATGTGAAAAAAATCTTAAGAAAGGTTAAGCTCACTAGTAATTAGTGAGTAAACACAAGACCATGATCTTGAGAGACTAGGAATCGTGGGAGTCTAGTTAATGGTCTGGTGTTTAGTCTGGGTTGACACAGGGGCATAGCCAGAGTGATGTGAGGTAGGGTTTGAGCTTGCTTTTGAATAAGCTGGCAGAGGATATTGAGGTTAGCTGGCTTGGGAGGATGTTCCAGGCTTTACCTACTATATTGGAGAACAAGGTGTCACCAGCTGACTTGTTGGATTTTGATATTTGTACAAGTAGTTTATTAGATGAGCGTAAGGTCTTGAGATTGTTATAGGGGATGAATAAGGAAGTAAGTACGGGTGTATTTTGAGGTAAATACAGGATCTTACGGGCTACTATTAGTTGATTAAAAAGTATTAGATTTGGCAACTCTAACCATCCTAGCTGATTCAGGTTGATACAGTGATGAATTCTATAGGAGGACCCAGCTGCAAATCTAGCAATATTGTTGTAGGAGGATGAAAGTTTACTCAGATTACTTCTACATATTTTGGTATAGATAGGGAAGGCATAGAGCAGGGTAGAGACAAGGTGGGTGTGAGCAATGGTAACCCTGGCTGGAGGTGTTAGAAAGGGTTTGATTCTATAGAGGGAACCTAGTTTCTTGTTTACTGTTTTAATGGTGTTATTAATGTGAGGTTCAAAAGACAAGTTATTATCTATTAGTACTCCGAGTAGTTTGGTGGTTGGCTCAGGAGATATTATAGTTCCGTTATTTGAAGTAATAGTAAAGTTAAGTGGGGAGGTTCTGCAGGTGGGGGTAAACAGTAGCATTAGTTTTTTTGGGGTTAAGGATAAGACGTCTTTGTAGGAGCCAGTTTTCAACTGTACTAAAGGTCTTTTGGGTTAGTGACTGAAGTTCTGATTGAGAAGTAGCAGAGCATATGAGTGTGGAGTCATCAGCGTATTGGATACAATTGGCTTGTGGGATTAGAGAATGGAGGTAATTTGTAAAGATGAAGAAGAGTAATGGACCCAATATAGATCCTTGCGGGACCCCTAGGGCAACTGGGAGGTGGGAAGATAAAGTACTTTCCCATAGTACAGCCTGTTGTCTATTTTGTAGGTAAGATTGGAACCACTGTATAGTATGGGTGTCCAGTGACAGGTTTTTGAGTGTGTCTATAAGCAGTTGGTGGTTAACCATGTCAAATCCTTTAGACAGGTCAATAAATAGAGCTGAGGATAGAGTATCATTAGTACGTTTACTGTTAATATGGTTAGTGAAGGATAAGAGAGCAGAGGTGGTGCTATGAAATGGTCTAAAGCCATGTTGACAGGATGCTAATAAATTGTGATAAAGTAGGTAGGTTAACAGTTGTAGGTGAATACATTTTTCCATTATTTTTGCCAAAGGAGATAGAATAGCTATGAGCCTGTAATTGGACAACTCCTTGGAGTTACCACCTTTATGCAGGGGAATAATGTGAGAGACTTTCCAGATTAGAGGAATAGTTCCTTCGGAAATAGTTCTGTTAATGAGGATAGATATGATGTAGGCTATGACTTTAGCAGCTTTTTGCAGGTATTCTGCAAGTAATAGATCAGCAGAGAGTGTAGTGGTTTTAAGTTTCTATATGAGGTTACAAATGAGTGAAGTGGGCACTGGCAGAAAATGAAATTGAGGAGGATTATTGGTAGAGGTTGCGGGAGAGCATGGGGTGCTAGGTGATAGCTGGTTGGCTAGGGATTGTATAGTTTCAGTGAAAAAAAGTATTAAATGAGTCAGCTATTTGGTTGGGATTGTTGTGATCAGAGCCATAGGGAGAGGGAGTACTTGAGTGTCCTGGGTGTAGGAGGTTATTGATACCTCGCCAGAATTTTTGGGGATTATTTTGGTTGGTTTGTTGTAGCTGGTAGTAGTAGTTTCTTTTATCGGCTAATATGGCTTTTTGTGTTTCATTTCTTAGCTGTCTGAATTGCAGGTGATCTGAGGGGCTTTTTGTTGAGCGCCATTTGGCCCATACTTTATTTCTTTGGAGGATTTTTTTTTTTGGTAGTTTTGGTGAGCCATGGTGCAGGTTTGGTTCTAATTCTAACTTTGCGTAATGGGGCATGATTGTCTAAAATGGATAGAAATTTAGAGTTAAAGTATTTCACAGCATTATCTTTTGGGAGGTACTTCAGGGGTGACCAGTCACAGGTGCCTAGTTCAGCTTGAAAGTGAGCAAAGTTAAAATTTTTGTTAGTGCGAATAGTTCTACAGATGGTTGAATTTGGGACTTCAGTTTTTGTTCTGATTAGATAGGTAAGCAAGTTGTCACTTATGTCCTCAGGGAGAGTGCCTGTTTTATAGTTTAGTTGGAGAGTATTAGTGAGTATCCAGTCAAGGGAACTAGTTTTGTTGTTAGTTTTATTGGTATGGGTAGGGGATGTTATAGTTTGGGTAAAACCATATAAATTGATATGAGTAGAAGGCTGCTCAGATATACAGGAGTTCCAGTTAATGCTAAAATCTCCAAGTATAATTGTTTCTTGGGGGTAGTTGCTTGAGAGCCAGCTGAGGATAGCCTCTAATGTGTTGATGTTATTACCTTGGGGAAGATAGACACAAGATAGATATATGGCTTTTCTTTTGTTAAGCTGAATCTTAGAAGAATTTCTGCATTGTTGCAAACTGGAGGTTTGGGGTCTAGCAAGGTAACTTGTAATCCATTCTTATAAAGTATGGCTACACCTCCACCTTTTTTAGTGTTACGGTCATGTCTTATGATATTATAGCCAGGGGGTAGAACTGCACTGTCTTGTATTGATGGTTTAAGCCATGTTTCAGACAGACAGAGGATGTCAAAGGAATGAACTTCAATAAGGGCATGCAGGTGAGCTATTTTATTATTGATGCTACGAATGTTAAGATGAGCTATCAGGAGAGACTTGGGGGGCTTGGTAAGTGTTTGTGAGATTGAAAATGTTGGTGTATCAGGCTGTGTAGCTGTGATAGTGGTAGGACCTGGGTTTGGGTGTATATCACCATCTAACAGGGAGTGGACCTGAACTTTTAGGATGAGTTGTAAAAGTTTAAAAATTAGGTTCTTTGTTTTTCTAGTTAGTGGGATACAATGAGAGATGTGATGGAGTTTGTGAAATTTGGCTGCTAAGTACTTAGCTGGGCTGGAGAGGTTACTAAGACTGTGAGTGGAGCTAGGAGTAAGGATAGAGGCGTGTGTGTTGTGGGTATGAAGTCCTAGGAATGTATGGCGTTCGTAGAGAGTAAGTAGATAGGGAATGATAAGTATAGTTAGGAGTAGTAATAAAGGTAAGGGTTTGTAGGGTCCTTGGGCCATTATTTTAGGTATTGGTGGTGAAATGTAGGGATATTTGTGGATAGTGTGATAGGGTAATGGATAATGGTAGCTGAGTGATTTTTTTTAAGGGGGAGGAGATAGGGGTTAGTGTGAGAGTATAATAGAGGTGATAGCACTTTAAGGGGAGGAGTTAGAGGTTGGTCCTAGTGTATAGGGGTGTGGCAGTTAGTGTATAAGTTTAGGACCACTGGGGGTGGGTGGGATTTGGAGGCAGGGTAGGGGAGTGGAGTGAGCCCGCTGGGCGAACGCAGTGGGATGAGCCACAGAGGAGTTCACCCAAGGAGAACAATCAGAGGAGCAGTAAGCAAAGGTAAGTATGGGTGGGGATGGTGAGATGACACAATGCCTTGATAACAGAATATACAGAGAGGGTTGGCAGAAAAGAATATAAGAAGAAAGAGAGAAAAGAGTGAAAGTGTTAGCTCTTACAGGATATTGGAATCCAAGAGCCTGTAAGTTGCTTAAAGTTAGAGTCACAAATGGAGGTCTAAAGGAAACTGTTGCCCTCTAGTGGACAAAGGCTGTATAGCAGAGGTAATATATATTGAGATAAAAGATGGCAGGGCAGTAAGTATACTATAAAGGTTGAATAGGAGAAGAGTAAAATATCCGTAGTCTAAGAGGGGAGAAGGGGAGACAGGTATGGGAGCAGTTAGTAAAGGTTGCTGGCTGTCCTGGCTGGTGAGAGTAAACTTACAACCTAGGATATCTCACACTAATTGTCTATAGACTTTGGTATAAAGTACATACTTTCACTTATGATTAAATTCCCTTGGGGACTGTTGCAGGGGGAAGGATAGGTTCAGTTCCTTAGTAAGGGGAAACCGCAGTATGTTGTGGATAAATGTTGTTTTTCAGAAGGCAGGGCAAGTCCTCCTTACTACTGGCAAACCAGTTTGTGCAGCTGGGAATATAAAGCGAGAAGAGAGACAGTGGTAAGACACACAAAAAGATGAAAATAGACAGTTACACAGGCTTATTAAGTAGTAACTGGAACATAGTATAGAGATTAACTTACACATTAAAACAGTCTTGACAGCAATATTACTATGTTTCTATCAATTAAAACATTCAAGCAAAACACTTGTAAAACAATATATCTCAGAAGCAATAAGGTTCAACTCATCTATGACTCTATTAAAGATTACAATGCTATGCTAGCATTGCTGCTTCTTCAGGTAGACAGACTGGTTTATTTAAAGCTGAAAGAAACAGTATAGAGGAAAGAACCAAACAAGTAGCAGTTATGTACTGACAAACAGTCCTAGTAAGGCTTTTAAAGCATGTTGGCAAAATGAATAGACTGGATATTTGGAATGTTTTGTTGAATCTGCTAGGTTTCACAGCTGCACAATTAAAAATGTTAATTTGTTTAAGTTCATAACACTTTATGGATATAAAGTACATAATGTTTATGACTACAGCATTGGTGGAATAAGTATGTAGTGCATGGAGTACAATGATTATGCTCCAATATTTGGAAAAATGACAAACCCGTTATACACCAGAGTGGCACATGACCCGACCTTAACGAATGCTAAGCACCCCCTGCTTACATTGCTTAAGTTGGGTCTAGTGCAAGGCTCTGCCTGTACTGACTACCAAATGTAAACAACAGAAATAAAAGATTTTTTTTACCTGCTCTCCATACCGGTAACATGTCCTCAACTTTTCAGATAGACTCAGTTGATAAGCTGTGTTAGCATTCATTTCCTGAAGGATACAAATTCTGAAAATCAAATGGATGTCATTATTTACTGACTTTAGCCCTCATTGTGGTTTGTCTAAAGACTTACAGATTTTATGAGGAACAGACCAAAAAGATGAAACAATAATCTAGACAACCTGTGAAACTCTAGACAGTTCAGAGGTATGAAAGGTGTCTGTAATCATAATGGACTACATTATACTACCTCGCTGAAAGTGATCGCTTTTTATGGCTTTGAAAGCTGAGAAAACACTTAGTAATTTTTTTTCCCCTGTAACTACTAATACATGGAGTGGATAAAGCTCCATGCACTACAAAAATTATGACCAGTTCGCAGATCATATCCTTCAATTATGTGTTCTCGATATGGATTCCAAGATACGCCTCTCAAGATATACATCTCAAGCAATTTCTTGGCATCCATGTTTCAAATACATAATAAGCAGGTTATGATCGGCAAACCGATCATAATCCTCCATCTTAGAGAATTCAAAAAATGACAGTTAAGGCCATGGAGTGATTATGCTGTAGTGAATATGACTGTCAAGAAATGTAAATTTTCTTGTTTACAGTTCAGAACAGATGTATTAACCATTGAAAATAGCTACACTTTTTATGGGATGAAATTGAGATTGTTCTTAATAGTAAAAAATAATTTGACTCAAGAGGATTTTGGACTGGGAATGAAAAATTTCAGCACATCTGAAAACAGAAAAACAAATCATATCAGGCATTTCAACAATGCTTTTAATATTTTTGACTATGTCAGTATGTTGAGGTATGCCATGCAGCCCAAAATATACCATTATTATGAAAAGAGATGAGGGCAGACTACATTTAAACCCATATGCAGACAATGTGGCAGTCAGGGCCACTTTTTGTTTTGGCGGTGATTCTGAAGAAGACAAGAGGGGTGAGAGAGGTTAGAAAAAAAGGTGAAGAATTCATAAACAATGGTGAACAAGAAAATGAACCAGAAGTGGTGGTGAAAACATAAGTCATGACACTATGATTTAAACAAATGCTCAATGCAAACAAAGGGAAAATTATTATAGGAGAGGTGTGCCATAGAGTATGTTTACTAGTGACAGATAATAGATTTACTGTCTTATAGGAGAAGTCGAAAATATACAATATGAATAGACTAGTAGCAAAGAAGAACAAAATGTGACAATCATTAAATATGGAAATTTCACAAAGGAAAAAGATTATTGAGAAAAAATAAAAAAAATGAAAGTAGTAGGTAAAGGATACTATTAAAACATGTTTGCTTAAATGTTAATAGCATTGGGACTCTGTTGAGATGAGTTTTAGTGCCAGATGGACATCAGAAGATAAAATGCACTGGAAGAAGAGGAGTGTTCAAAAGTGCTAATAGTAACAAATGTTAATTTGGCCAAGCAGATGTGTTAGAACTGATATATTTAGTGAATGGAAAGCATAGTACACATGGATGATCAAAGATTTCCTTCAGGTAAAAAAGTGTTATTGGAAAAATTGCATTTTTGTCTATATATATATATATATATATATATATATATATATATGTATGTATATAGAGGATACAGTAAAAATTTAATTATTTTTGTTCGTATTTATAGATATGGAGGAAAGTTGGATGGATGATTTGAAGATGAATTTATGAAAAAGAAAACAAAAGACATCGACAGATTTAAGGGAATAGAGACCTACAGATTATGAAACTTAAGTTTAGGAAAATATATGATTTTTACATATAAACAAAGGCAAAAAGTTAAAGAAAATTATTATTTTGTATATACTAGTAACCAGATGGAAAACGACAAATGTGTTGGACTGATCTTCTCAGACCATTTCAATATGTATAATGAGTTTCAGATATATAGTACAGTGCTACTAAGAAGAAAAGGCATCCCAATAATAAACTGAAGACAAGTTATGTAGTTATTGTTTCAATAAGAAGTCCAATACGGAGTGAGCAAGTTAAGTTGCCCTTCTTCACTGCTACATGAGTTGTAAAATGAAAAGTGAAAAGCTGGGAGCTACATTCTAAAAGAAACATCATCTAGCCATGTAACATTAAACTGTACTTCTGTACAACTTGTAAGTCAAGTACTGAATAAAGAACAAAGGAAGATGGAAGGAAAGGCAGTTTTGACAGAAGCAGCAAAGAGCATGCTAATGGGAGAAACAAATAGGGAAACCTCTCCTTATGAAGTGTTGCCCTGAGAGGAGATAGAAATAATTCTAAAGTATGTATTCCAACAGGTGAGAAAATCAATACAAAAATCAAGTCTTACATACAGGAAACAGAAACAGTAAAGAAATTACACAGCTGATAAATGAGCACTCTGGTGATCTACAGTATCTAATACGTGAAAATGCAGAGTTAAAACTGAAAGTGTCAGCACCAGAGGTAAAAATGGAGCTTTTGTCAGGATCTTTAACAGAGCAAGTGGACAGTGCATGCAAGAAACTATACAAATAAATTATATTCCTTGGAGAGTAGAAAGCAATAACTGCAGATTATTTAGGGCAAACTGGCTAAATGGACCCAACTAAATGTAGAAGAAATACAGTTAGAGAGGGTGCACAAAACATTCCAGATACTAGTAACTGACAGAAAATAATCTACAAGGACAATATCAGTCAGATTTGTTAATTAACTTCTGAGGAAGAATGTTTCGTCCATACTTTGGGAACATGGAAACAGACTGAAATGTTGGGACTCTCCAGTTCTCATAGATATGGACTTCTCAGCACAGACAATGAAAAGAATGGACGCATTCATACCAGTACAACAGTTGCATAAATCTAGAGGGATAAAATGTAAACAGCTATATCTGCCTACTGTAAAACTATATGTAGTGAATAGCTCAATCATCATTCTCTTTCGGCTTTTCCCGTTAGGGGTCGCCACAGCGGATCATCTCTTTCCATTTCTTCCTATCCTCTGCATCTTGCTCTGTCACACCAACCGCCTGCATGTCCTCTCTCACCACGTCCATAAACCTTATCTTAGGCCTTCCTCTATTCCTCTTACCTGGCAGCTCCATCCTTAGCATCTTTTTCCCAATATACCCATCATCCCTCCTCAGCACATGTCCAAACCAACGCAATCTCGTCTCTCTTGCTTTGTCTCCAAACTGTCCAACATGAGCTGACCCTCTAATATACCGATTCCTAATCCTATCCATCCTAGTCACACCGATTGCAAATCTTAACATCTTTAACTCTGCCACATCCAGCTCTGACTCCTGCCTTTTGTCAATGCCACTGTCTCCAACCCATATAACATAGCTGGTCTCACTACACTCTTGTAGACCTTCCCTTTCACTCTTACGGATACCCGTCTGTCACAAATCACTCCTGACACTCTTCTCCACCCATTCCACCCTGCCTGTACTCTCTTCTTCACCTCTCTTCCACATTCACCATTACTCTGAACTGTTGATCCCAAGTACTTAAACTCGTCCACCTTTACCAACTCTACTCCCTGCATCCTCACCATTCCTCTACCCTCCCTCTCATTTACACACATATATTCTGTCTTAGCCCTGCTGACCTCATTCCTCTGCTCTCTAGAGCATATCTCCACCTCTCCAGAGTCTCCTCAACCTGATTCCTACTCTCACTACAGATCACAATGTCATCTGCAAACATCATAGTCCACGGGGCCTCCTGTCTGATCTCATCTGTCAACCTCTCCATCACCACTGCAAATAAGAAAGGACTCAGAGCTGATCCTTGATGTAATCCCACCTCCACCTTAAACGGATCTGTCACTCCCACTGCAGTCCTCACCACTGTCACACTACCCTCGTACATATCCTGTACCACTCTTACACTCTTCTCTGCCACTCCCGACTTCCTCATACAATACCACAACTCTTCTCTAGGCACCCTGTCATATGCTTTCTCCAAGTCTACAAAGACGCAATGCAACTCCTTCTGACCTTCTCTGTATTTCTCCATCAACACTCTCAGAGCAAACATTGCATCTGTAGTGCTCTTTCCTGGCATGAAACCATACTGCTGATCACTAATCATCACCTCCTTCTTAACCTTGCTTCCACTACTCTTTCCCATAACTTCAAGCTGTGACTAATCAGTTTTATCCCTCTGTAGTTACTGCAGCTCTGCACATCACCCTTATTCTTAAAGATAGGTACCAAAACACTTTTTCTCCACTCCTCAGGCATCCTCTGACTTTCCAAAATTTCATTAAACAATCTAGTTAGAAATTCCACTGCCATTTCTCCTAAGCACCTCCATGCTTCCATTGGTATGTCATCTGGGCCAACAGCCTTTCCATTCTTCATCCTCTTCATAGCTGCCCTTACTTCCTCCTTGCTAATCTGTTTCACTTCCTGATTCACTATCCCCACATCATCCAACCTTCTCTCTCTCTCATTCTCTTCATTCATCAGCCTCTCAAAATACTCTTTCCATCTACTCAACACACTCTCCTCTCTTGTGAGTACCTTTCCCTCACTATCCTTTATCACCCTTACATGCTGCACATCTTTCCCAGCTCTGTCCCTCTGTCTAGCTAATCGGTACAGGTCCTTTTCTCCCTCTTTAGTGTCCAATCTCTCGTACAACTCTCCATATGCCCTATCCTTAGCTTTTGCCATCTCTCTCTTTGCCATGCGCCTCATCTCCTTATACTCATGTCTACTTTCTTCATCTCTTTGACAATCCCACTTCTTCTTCGCCAGCCTCTTCCTCTGTATACTCTCCTGTACTTCCTCATTCCACCACCAGGTCTCCTTGTCCTCCTTCCTCTGTCCAGATGTCACACCAAGCACCTTTCTAGCAGTCACCCTTACTAGTTCTGCTGTAGTTACCCAGCTATTCGGTAACTCTCCACTGCCTCCCAGTGCCTGTCTTAACTCTTCCCTAAACTCCACTTCACAATCACCCTTTTTAACTTCCACCATTTAATCCTTGGCACAGCTTTCACATTCCTCCTCCTCTTCTTGATCACCAACGTCATTCTACATACCACTAATCTATGCTGCTTAACTACACTTTCACCTGCCACCACTTTACAGTCTCCAATCTCCTTAAGACTGGCCCTCCTACATAGTATATAATCAACTTGTGAGCATCTTCCTCCACTCTTGTTGCTCACCCTATGCTCCACCCTCTTCTTAAAATACGTATTCACCACAGCCATGTCCATCCTTTTCGCAAAATCCACAATCATCTGACCTTCTGCATTCCTCTCCTTAACACCATACCTACCCATCACTTCCTCATCCCTCTGTTCACTTCACCAACATGCCCATTAAAGTCCGCTCCAATCACTAGTCTCTCACCCTTGGGTACACTCACCACAACTTCATCCAACTCACTCCAAAATTTCTCTTTCTCTTCCATCGCACACCCAACTTGAGGAGCATATGCACTAACAACATTCATCATTACACCATCAATTTCGAGCTTCATAAACATCACTCGGTCAGACACTCTCTTCACGTCTAAAACACTCTTGGCATATTGTTCCTTTAGTATAACCCCTACCCCATTTCTCCTGCCATCCACACCATGATAAAACAATTTGAACCCGTTTCCTAAACACCTGGCCTTACTTCCCTTCCATCTGGTCTCTTGCACACACAATATATCAACCTTCCTTCTCTCCATCATATCAGCTAGCTCTCTTCCTATACCAGTCATACTGCCAACATTCAAAGTTCCTACCCTCACTGCTACACTCCTAACCTTCCTCCTATCTTCCTGCCTTTGGGCACGCCGCCTCCTCTTCTCCTTCGCCAACAGTAGCCCAATTTCCGCCAGCACCCTGTTGGCTAACAGTACTGGTGGCGGTCATTGTTAACCCGGGCCTCGACCGAACCGGTATGCAATTATGAAAAGTTCTCCGCATCAGTAATTTTTGGCAGAAGTTTTATGCCGGATGCCCTTCCTGACGCAACCCTCCCCATTTATCCGGGCTTGGGACCGGCACAAAGAAATGCACTGGCTTGTGCATCCCCAGTGGCTGGGTTGTAGTGAATAGCTCAATATCATTCATTATTCTGAACAATGCATTGAAGGAGCCAGAGTGCATGAATTGAGCTATGGGAAATTTATCAAAGGTACAGTCCTCTACCGTGAGAAATGAAGTGAATGAACAGCAGATCCCAAGGGAAGCTAGTGAGTGAAAAAGGAACATTTTCCAGTGCTTCCGAAGCCTTGAAGGAGAGAGCAGACTTGATGCATACACTAAGACTGGAAGAAGGAAGGGCCTTAGATGGAGAGGAAGGAGTTCATCACTCACACAGGTAACCTGTAAAGACAGTATGTCATTAAGATGAAGACAAGTCTTTGTGGAGAGACAATGATGCATCAGGGTAGTTTAAATACTATTTCAGGCAGATAGTTAAATAGTATATTGATGTATCGAAATTAGTTACGGATTAGTTCTTGCTAAAGATTTTTCCCTTATAAAAGCCCATAACATAGTAAAATGTGATAAACTACAGAAGTTTGTAATCTCGTTGGAAATTTACTGCAGAGTATTACTTCAAATACCTATTAATGCAATGTTGAACTGAGTGGGGATACCATAAGGAGATGTGTTTTTGATTAAGTGAAAGGGATTGGCTTGTAGCTCTAAACTATATCATGAAAGCAGACACAAACTACATCAACCAAATTACAGGGGCAGATTGTTCCATTAAAATGAAAATAGTTATAATTAAAGTAGGGGGGTGGTAACATGCAAGAAATATCACTAAACTTAAGGAGTGAAACAGAAATATTTGAAATGGACACAGTCGTCTTTGAAATGGAAATGTTGGGTATGGCAAAAGGAAGTGGAAAATACAACTAGCTCAAAAAGAGGGGAGGAGAATGACATAGGATCTGCAGAATGTAAGAAATCCATTCCTTATAATAATTAATACAAATTTTGATATCAGATAGAATGAGGGATATAAAAGCAAAAAGGATATATTATTCAGATAGAGAACTGCGGATTATTTAGTACCTATGCTATATGCAAAAGCGGAGTAGTAACCTGATAAGCAGTTTGTTTGTGTCTTTTGGCTTTTCCCGGTTAGGGGTCACCACAGCAGAACTCCGATCCGCTAATGATTGGTAGTGGATTTTTACGTACCGGGTTACCAGCCCTGACGCACAACCTTCAACGAAGGCACGCCCTATTCACGTATGCCTCCACACAGAAGACGCTCTAGCTGAGAATCGAATGGGACAACGTACATCTTGCTATGAGGCAACAACATTACCGCAGCACCAGTAACCTGATATGCAGTAAGAAGCCAAAATCAATCTAAACACTGATCTGCTAGTGAAAGAAGTTAAATGCATATGTCTCTAAGCTGTATCACAAGGTGAAAGGCAACTTCTCTCACACACAGGGAAGGGGAAAGTATGAGGCTTGCACATAATAGGGTTGGTTATCCTCATCTTAGACACAGAGATTTTTTTGTACATAGTTCAAAGGTTAGATAAGAGGGAGGGAAGGAGGGAATCACCAACAAAATATGGATAAAAGGCAAGCTACATGAAAGCACAAGAAAGTGAGGCATGGTCCAAGTGACAGGTAAAATAAAGGCAAATAAATAATTTAAATTAAATAAAGGCAAATGGATGGAAAGAAATTCACAAGTTCCTTGTTTGATTAATAGTTTATGAGCAGGTAGCTTATAGGAAAGCAAGAGGGACGCAGTATGGAATCCAGTGAGGAAAATATATGAAACAAATAAAAGTAATAACAAATGGTTTAACTAACCCAGTAAAAATAGAGTTCTAAACAAAATTAAAAGAGAGTGAGGATCTGAAAACATTACAAGAGACACATCTATTAGAGGAAGACCATTGGAAGCTGGCAAGGCAGGGTTTTTGGGTAATAAATATTGCCACGTACAGGGGAGCTAGGCAAAGTCTTATTGGCTGTAAAGGGTTTTAGTTAAAAATAGAACACCTTTTGACAGACAGACAGGGATATTATGCTGGGGTAAGAACATAAGAGACAACCTACAGTGAGTGCCTATCACTGGGGTCCTCAAGGTTTACTATCAAAATTCTGGAAGTCTCTTGTTCGAGTAATGGCTTACTCGAACCAAATGAACAGAAATTATACCACTATTTCCTCACACCAAGAAATGCGGTAATGTCGATAAAGTCGATGTTGACATTATCAACATTGCCCAACTTACCTTGACATGCAAGGGATATCCTAAATGTGTTTTGCAAGGGGCAAGCCCACCTGCACCCCCACACCTCCTGCTAATTATATATTCCATCTGTGAGATTACATTACAGTGAGGAAAAGGGTAATTTTCCCAATCCCCGCTGTAGTGCAATCCAGTTGTAAACAACAATGTTCAAAACCACAAATGCAAGCTGCGTCTTGATGTTCCAGAGACGACATAAATTGAACTCGGTATTTTAAACTTTTGCACCTATACCCTTGACCATATGGCCGACAGTCAGGTAAGTTTCACACATTTGATAATAAACCTGGTCTCAATATATGCCCCCCTCCTGGGGCATTAAACAGGGTAGTTTAAAAAAGCTGTACTTAGAGATGATAACATTTAGGAAGGAATATTAATATTAATATTGGAACATGCTGTTTTCAGATAATGAATTTTACCCAATAAAAAGGAAGCAAACCAGGAAATCTGCAGAGAAATATTGTAAAAAAATGTTTTGAAGGAGCGTGGTTTGATGGACATCTAGAGGGGATGAGGCATTTTGACAAACTCAGGGTATACATATTTTAGTCCAAAATATCAAACATGTTCAAGAACTGAAAAAATCCTAATTATACAGGAGGACATATAAGTTTAGTAAGTAAAGCTGACGTAAGCCCTTTACTTTACTCAGGTAATGCATATATAGCTTGTACTTTAAGAACTAGGAAAAATTATGACAGGATACCTCACTGGAGATTGCCAGTACATTATCTTAAGCATAAGGAATTTCAGGAATGGATAGGGCAGAGGCTCGCTAGGTTACTGGATAGGGAGAAAGGGGATTTTATACAGCAGTGGGAGAGTCTAAAGGAGGATCTTAGGATGGAAGTGCAGCAGCATCTAGCAGACATTAGGTGCATTGCAAGGTCAAAGAAGAAAGTACAATTGGAAATTGTCAGGCAACTACAGAATGTAAGAGGATCCTTGAATGAGATCAGAATCAGAATCACATTTATTGGCCAAGTATGTGTATATACAAGGAATCTGACTGCAGTGTCAATTACTCCAAGTATGAATTACATAAACAACATACATACAACTATTAAGAGTGAGACAAACTATATACATACAGCTATAAGAACAAGCCAAACAAAATTGTAAATATACATACACATATACATATAAGGTGCAAAGTGCAACTCAGTGCAAGAAATACTGAAATAAACTCTGTAAGAAACAAGTATTAACAGTACTCAGAAGGGACAGAGAAGTAGGAATTGTTTATGTTGATTAGTTCTATCCAAAAAAGGATGATAACAGAATACTATTTCAAAAGATGGCAATAAGACACTCAGGATGTTGACAGTTAAGGTATAACAGCAGAAGGTATAAAGGACAATATCTTAGATACATAAAAGGGAAGTTGAAGGAAAAATCAGGGAACAGGAGGAGATATTAGAAATATTTAGAGAATAGTACCAAAAATATGACAGCGAAGGAGGAAAGGATAGAATATGATCATTTTTGGATACAATTCAGCTCCATAAATTGTCCATAGAAGAGGCAGATATATTAATGAGCAATACTACATCAAAAGAGATTAACAAAGTACTCAGTTGGCAGGATGGAATAAATCAGTGGGCTCAGATGGGTTTCCAATAGATATTTGGAAATTAGTGTGGGAGTAGTTACGACAACTGTGGGTAAAGTTAATGAATGAAATACTGATCAAAGGGAAATCCAGTTCATATGGAGGGAACAACTCAGACTTACTAGAGCTCTATTGCCCAATAATGATTTTAAATCATAATTATAAGGTCATAATTGGAATTTTAGCCACATGCCTGGCCAAAGTAGTCCCATTGCTTACAGACCCAGATCTGTGTGGATATATAGAGGAGGAACATTGACAACATAATAAGAGTACTTATGATTCTTCAGGATGGACAGTGAAAGGGACAGATGTGGTGCTGGTATCATTACATGCTGAGAATGCTTTTGACATTGGAGAATGGCCTTATCTTCTGGCTGTTTTAAGTAGGTTTTGGATCTCTGAATCATTTGTGGTGCTAAAAGACAAATTGTATCAGAGCATAACTGCTAGAATGAAACTGTTTGCCTCTTATTCAGACACAATAGCAATCACAAGAGGAAATGGGTTGGAGTTTCCACTCTCTCTCTCTCTGCTGCTATTTCTGTTATATTTGGAACCTCTAGCACTGGATATCCAACAACAGATGCTGCAGGGTCACTAGTACAGTTCTAAGATCTTAAAATTCCATTGTTTGCAGACAATGTCATATAAATGCTAGTTTAACTGAAGAGGACCTTTGGAATAGTTTTGAAATAATAAACATTTTCAGCAGCTTTTCAGGATACAAATTTAACAGGAGGAATTGAAGCAATAGGGTTATACCTGGCACAAGACTTAAGAGCAATAAACGAGCATTCAGAAGTGTGAAGGGATAAGGAAATATATGTTGGAATAAGATGAGAAGATACATATGAAGCTTCCAGAGTAAGGTCATATGACAAGAATTTACATGGAATTACACAGAACCTACAGAAATGGAAGCTACTAGGAATGGATTTGCATCAAAGAGTCTAGATGTTTCACTGGCATGTACTACCCCACTTATTGTATCTTGGAAAATTCTTTTGGACCCCTCTGGATAGGAAGATGATTCAAAAAATAATAAACTGGATGACAGATTTTTTATGGTCAGGGGACAAGCAAAGGGTTAATTGGGAGAAGTTGACATTGAATAGGACTTGGGGGAATTAAGAGCTCAAGATATAGAACAATATATGAAAACTATCCAGATAGTATATTTTTTAAAGCTAAAAGACATGGTATGTAAAAAGCTGCATGAAAAGAAGTGCTATGGGAGCAACAACCAGGGAACCAGCATAAGGATGTACTAGATGGCTTTTATGATATGGTAGCCCAAATGTTGGAGGAATCCATATTGGCTACAGTAGTAGAGGACTAAACAAAATGTTCATAAAAGTAAACTTGAGAAACTGGAGATTTGATACTCTCTGCATAGGTTACACAATGAAGGACAAACATGATAAAACATTAAGTTAGCAGTGGAAACAGTAGAAAACAGAACTTAGATCGCAGACACAAATATAGAGAAACAGGGAGACCATAACTTGGGAAGAAGCTAAAGAGCAATATGATATACCAGTTGAGGGATACAATGATTTTCAAGTGAAAACAGAACTCAAGCACAAGCAGTTATAGGATTCCAGTTCAAAGATGGCCAAGTTTAATAAAGTTAATTACAAAAGAAAGAAAGTCACTCAGTGAAGGCAGGCATCTGATATCAAGGATATATAAATCCGTCCCACTAGGAAAAAAATAAGGTGAATGGGAAGATAAGAAAGAAGTGGGCCAAGACACTATGAAGACCTATATTAGAGGAATTTTGGGAATGTGTTTGCACCAACTTCCTAATAATGCAATCATGTAAAAGAAATTCCATATTTTTCTCTGGAAGTGCCTACACAAATATTTTATACACATCATAAATCAATGAACATAATTGGCAATGGGCACTAGGCTTGTTGGCAATCTAGGTTAGCATATGTAGGCAACTAGATGCCATTTTCTGGGATTGCCAATGCCTCTATATATTCCCCTTAGAACTGATTGCTTTAGTTCTGAGCACTACAGATGGTAATGTTTGTCCTAATAGAATACCTTATGAGGGTCAAGGACAACATGTATAATAACACTGGTAGCTAAAAACTCCATAAACTCAAGTGAAAACAAAAGAAAAAATCCAAACACAGAGGAGGTTATAAAATAGTTACAAAACTTATACAAAGAGGAAGGAAAGCATTACATAAAAGGAAATAAAAAAAATCCAAGGTAGGTGGGATAGATGGACACTCTGCATGTAGTAGGAGGGGAGACTGGAAGATGCACTGAGATCATGCAATAAAGCAACACACAGCACTTGAAATAAAATAAAAAAACAATCTTTAATTACCGGCATTAAGTGCTTTCATCCTTCTAATCAGAGGTCTTCATCAGATCAAGGACAATACAATTAAACTGACTTTTAAAATTATGTTGAAGAAAGAATAAATAAGCCAAGCTGTTCTGCTATTCTACCAACAATTCTGTTTATTAATGATCTGGTACCTCAGCTATTTACCTTCTCAGGATAATTAACCAACACCATAAAATCCCTTTTATATAGGTAGGACCCAGTTAATAAACAATAAATTATGTAATCATTAAATTAAATGAATGCAATATTTGAAATAGTCATTTATCCAATCTATAACTTCAAAACAATACAATAATTAAATATGTTACTACTCATGTTCTAAATGAAATGATTTAGAAAACTAAAGAAAGCTTTGTCACCACAAATTAGCACTCCTAATATTATTTAAATACTTAAATACATTATTAATTGAATCATTTTAATTTATCCCCTAGTTTAAAAACACAAATTGACTCCTTGATTTAAGCCCCTGGGAAATAATGTTCCATAATTTAATATAATTTTACTTTCCAGTTCATTTAAATTATTAGCAAAATTTCCCCCTCTAGGAAGAAAAGACTGTGCTAACATACTAAAGTATATTATGAATCAGATCTTGGTTTCTTTTTTTATTGTGTTAGCCAGCCCTTTCTCCCTAGAGGGGGGAATTCTAATATGTCTTTCCATGGACCGCCACATGGATTTTTCCAATCTTGTCCAATCCCATAAAAAGAAAATGATGTGTAGGATAATTGGAATATGTTTATATAAAGCCTTCTTACTATTATTGTGCTTAATATGTTGTGTGCTCATATATGTGTTCTTAAACTTTAACAAAAACGTAGATAAGAAAAAGATCCACAGTAAATAATAATAAAATCATGGAGTTAAAAATGCATATATGGAGAAAAAGAAAAAAAGCACCAGGATCAACCACAGCAAAAATGTTAATAATAAGGTTAGCCCTTTCTCACCCTAAGATGCTTTATCAGAACTACATATATAGTTAAAACAGCTGACCATTTTTTTTTTGGGGGGGGTAAAAATCGGTATAGAATAAAACTGAATTTGAGTAGGTCAGTTTCCTATAAATATTGGTCACAGATCTCCCTAATCCTACTATTTTTGGAAACTTCAACATCTCTGTAATTAATGGTATCAATCCCCATGGGAATAGTGGTGGAACTAGTGTGGTTAGTAAATTCACTAATCTTACTACGTGGTCCTCTCCAAACAATAAAAATATTAGCTAAAAGCCAAGTGTACACATTCCAAAAGGACCACACTCCAAAGTAAATGTTCTTACTTTCCTTTTCGAGGTAGTTTTTAAAAAATAGTTATATTTACTTTGAAGGATAATATTTTTTGCAATAGAAGGGTGTAGTGATGGGTGCTGCGTGTTCCTCAGTTTTTGCAAATATAGTTATGACTCAATGGAAGAAGTTCATTTTTAGAGATGAATTGCAACACTTTTGATCTCAGTTTAGTTATTTTTTATATGATTATTGTATTCTGCTTATAGTAAAAAGTCCAAGGTACCCAAAGAAGGGAAGTCCAGCCACAAAATGAATAAAAACAGCTTTATTCCAACGAACCAAACCACATTAACGTTTCTTAACAAACTTCACAAATACATTTTCGTTTAAAGTACTTCATCATATGCAAACAAGTGCAGGTGGTCTGGCAGACTACAAATCAGATGTCCCTTATTCTTTTGGAATATATTAGTATGTGACACTTCCATAAATATTAATGGCCACACATTACACTTATTCCAAGACAGCAAAAACACTTTATTTGCAGGATGATGAATGTCCATACTTTTATTTCTTATCTTCTGAATATATTTATATCTATTTATATCTATATTTCTGAATTTATTTTTATCTATTTATTTCTATATTTCTGAAAAAAAAAAGAAATGGTGTTATGGGAGTAGTGCAAGGATGAGGTGGAAAAGTTGAACGAGGTTGTGATGTAAAAATACGCATTTTTACGTAGAAGATAAGAAATAAAACTATGCACATTCATTATCCTGCAAACAGAAAGTGTTTTTGCTGTCTTGAAATGATTGTATCATTATATTTGCATTATGTTTTAAAGATAATGAAGTATAAACCTCACTCTTTATGACTAAATTGTTACAGGAATCTGAGGTTATTATGAAACAGTTGCATGATGTTACTGCATTGTATGATATAGCAAAAGACAAAAATAAATAGATAAAGCAGAAAAACAAATATATATATATGGCTTACCTTCATGTGTGTGTATTGCACATGGGCAAACAGCAATTGTCCGAAAGGCAATTTGCAAACGCCGAACAGAAAAAGGCTTGAAAGTGCAATGAGCGAATGCACAATGGCATTCGCTCATTGCACAGTCAACATTTTGGTGCGGATTGCACTATAGTGGGGATGGGAAAATGGTCCCTTTCCCCACTGTAGTGCAATCTCGGAGTTAGAATATTAAAGTAGGGGGGTTGTGTGTGGGGGGTGCAGCCCCCACATGGGAGTGCAGGGGGGCTTGCCCCCTGGTATACACTTCATTAGATTTTTTTCGACATTAATGTTCGAAAATCAGCGAATCTGCTTTTTGATTTGCTGATTTTCGAACATTTAAAATGTCGCAGTTTTCATTTTCGTGGTTACGATTCGCTCATATGAGCAATCACACCACTGTGATTCGGCTTTGTAAAGATAAACCACACACACACACACGAATTTATACATGCAGTGTTAGTATCTCAATAGGTAATTCACTCAACTTTGGTGCTGATCAGAATGCTGTGTACATTCTATTCCCACTACTTGTGGTGCAGTGGTTAGTGTTGCTGCCTCACAGCCAGAAGTTCTCTGGTTCGATCCTCAGCTGGGGTACCTTCTGTGTGGAGTCTGCATGTCCTCCCTGTGGTTGCATGGGTTTTCTCCGGGTAGTCCAGTTTCCTCCCACATCCCAAAGACATGCTGTAGGTGAATTGGACAGTCTAAATTGACCCTAGGCATGAGTGTGTGCATGTGTGTGCCTTCTGTGGAAGGTTGGGAGCTGGACTGGCAACTTGACACCGTAAAGCTCTGCCGCCAATTATGAGCAGACAGGTGACCCGCTGTGGCGACCCTTAACTGGGAAAATCCGAAAGAAGAAGAATCATCATCTCCACTACTTTTTTCACTATAATTAACATTTCTTTCACCGCTCTTCCTTTTATACTATAGATCCCTTTTCTTAGTACTTCAGCCAATACTTTTCTCCATCCTTTTTGTAGTATTCTCATAAACATTTTATAGTCAGTATTCCCTAGTATTATAGAACTCCAAATTTTTATATATTTTCTTTCATCCTTTTTCTATATAAATTCTATCACTCCACCATATATATCTTCTTCCATTATACCATTCTTCATTTTTCCATTATACCTTTCTTCATCTATTCATCTAACATTAAAAAAGCTTCTCTTTTATCTTTATTCATGTCCTTATAAAATTTGTACGTTTTAGCATCCATTCCTGGTGCTGATTCATTCTTACTTTCTTTTATCACCTTCATTATTTATTCTACTGTTATATCATTTTCTAAAAGAAATTTTTCAGATATTTTGTTCACTTTTCATGCCCATCCCTTCCCCCTTTTCATATATTTTCTCTACAAAATTCTCTGCCACGTCCATATCTTCCTGTTTGTATTTTATGTCTCCTTTGCCATTTAAGATAACATCCATATTTCTTTCTTCATTTCCCAAATAACAGGAAACCTGCTGTATCTTTCTTTTCAGAAAAAAATCTTTTCCTATGTAACACAATTTTTATTTTTTCTCTGTTCTTCTCATACATTTTTTATTTCCCTGTCCTATCCCTTTTTCATAATTCCATAAAATTTCTTTATATTTATTTTTTTTCTTTTTCAGTCTTCTTTCCACTTCAAAATATATTTCTATACTTCTGTTTATTCATTACCAACTACTGTGTCCAGTTGTTATAACATGGTCTCATTGTTATATGATCATTCCATAATATTTCTCTCTCTAAATTTTTATTCCTCTTTTTTTTTTAGCTCTGCAGTTAACCTCTATCCGTTTTCCATAATGTATTATTTTACCATCTTCCCTATTCTAGGCTATACTGTTATATGATCTGAAAACTCAGCCATATGCACTCCCATTATTTCTTTCATGTCTTTAGAGTAAATTATATAACCAATTTCATTCTTAAAAATTCCATTTTATATGCCTATCTATTCCTTCCTGCTGTTAAATCTCCATATTGTATTCATTCTATTAACATCTTAATACTCTGTGTTATTTTCCCTTTTTCTTTCCTAAGGTGGCAGTTAAAATCGCCTACATCCATTATTTATATATTTACTAACACAGTCTTTTATTTATCAAACTAATGTTTTCTCTCTGCCATATTAGCATAAGCATAAATCACTATTAATCTAATACATTTTTGTCTCATTCTCATATCACCTATCTCTACTATTCATGGTACTATTATCATTACATCTCAAATTCTTATTTCTTCATTTTTATAAGAATTAATATTCCAGAACATGTTTAATTTCCTACTGACCAAAGAATTTGGTATATAACAAGCAAAAACTAGCTTTATTTTACATGCTTCTATCACCACCAAACTTTTTATATTGTTTCTAATGCTATTTACACTTAATGCTAAAATTTCTGTATATCCTTTTTTCTTTTTATAAGTGCTTTAATCCCATATATTGTCTTTTCTTTTCCTTCTCCTAAGTCTCCCACAAACTGCTTTTTCACTATCTTGTCCTTTTCCAGTCTCCAGTTCTTCATCTTCTACCTTTTAACTTTCTAAAATTGCAAATCTGTTCCGGTATATTAATGGTCTCACTTTGAACTGCTATTTCTTCTCTAGCCATCCCTTCATGGCTTACTATTTCTCCAGTATCCCCTTCCCCATACTACCTTCTCTTTCAACAACTTCTGTAGTAATATTTTTGCTGTTTGTCTTTTTTCTGAACGTTTCTTTTTTTTTTATATACTATTTCCTTTTCTAATATGGGAGAGTCAAACCATAAGTCTCCATATTCTTTACATTTTCTAGAAAACAGGCAGGCTTACAGCTGTTTGCTATATGCCCCCTCTCCCCATATTGGACACACCCTCATTTGTTAAAGTCTTGTACTAAATGATTTTCATCCCCACTTAACATACTTTAGGTTGGTCCCAGTACCTAACAAATCCTCTAACCAGTCACAATTATTGTATTTGAAATATGTAGAATTTTTCCATCTTAACATCCATTACTCACAGTTCCCAACCTACCAATCCATACATTTCTTTCAGTACATGTTTTAACTTTCTGTACTTTACTACATAGTAAAAGAAAAAAAATGAACTCATGTTCATCCATTTCTGAAGTCCTAAATTTCACATTGTTTTTCTTTTTGTGTTGTAATCCCAAGCTCTGAAATAAATAGTCTTTCTGTGATACTACGGTATTTCTTTTTTCAGCCTCAGTCATATTTTTTTTTATTTTGACCATGTCAAAGGTCCTTTCACAAAAATGTTCAGCTCCCAAATTAATTAATACTCTTATACATTTAATGCAAAACCCTAGTGGAAAAATAATACTATTCATAATATGCCTGCTCACACTGTCATCAGTTTTACTTTTTAATCTTACCATTTATTTTCTTTGTGGTTATTGATAAGCTCCCTCTGAATTCTCTCTACCATTCTTCCTTGCCGTGCTGAATCTGCTAAATGTTTTCTTTCTTGCAACAAAATACCTTGTTGCAGAAGGAAAGCTTTAAAACTGGCTACTCCACCAGCTGAGAATACTTTTAGTGTTTTCTCTTCAGCAGCTGTTGCTTCTGTTTCCAGAATCTTGGTTTATTCCTGCTATGATACTCCATTCCCACTTCATCTCCTGCCTTTACATCTACCTGGTTCATCAAATCTACCAGCACTTGTGTCTTCAGTCTTCCAATTTCCAACTCTCTAACAGCTATTTCATCTTCTTCTTCTTCTTCTTCCTTAAGTAAGTTAGCTTCTGCTCCTCTCTCCAGCTCTGCTGCACCTTCTTTCATCTTGGAATTTGAAAATTGCAGTAGCAGTCCTTTTGTGCAACCTCGCAGCTCCAGAGAGAACTTCACTTCCTCTCCTTCAAAGAGTAGGGTATGTTCTCAGCACCACGGCTACATTTTGTCCAGTAATTATGAATACTTCACCTGGTCTCCCTTGAAAAAATTACACTTACTTAGTGGGGCTAACAGTCAACAGGGAATAAATAAGTTAAGGATCAACTACCAGAAAAGTAGGTAAGAAGCATATGGAAAAGCAGGAAAGAATATGTTTATATAAGGACATTCAAGTGGAGAAACAATATAATACATGTTTATTCACTACATGAGAATAAAGGGGTTTTGGAGGATAGTTTCAATACAATATAAAAGAACAAGCAGAGCCAAAAGTTCAAACTGCTTATAAATATTAACAACAACCCTTATTGAAATGGACAACCATTGATTTTTTTAAATGCCTCTAAAAATTGACTGTGTTTAATGTGAGATGTTAATTTATTACCATTAAGCTTGCATACTCACAGACCCTGGAAAGCCTTGTAGCTTGGTATAGCCCCACAGACCATGGAAATATTTGTAGCTTGGTATAGCCAATCAAAAGCTTGATTTCACACCACATGATGCGAGATTCATTCTAGGACTTCTTTGGCCACCATTTTCAAACCCCTAGTGCCTAAGGACCCAGGCTGGTTGTTTATCTACACAAACAGCATGCTAGAACTGTTTTTTTTGTACTTTTCACTTATTATGTGGTAAAGAAAAAACTAAAAATGCTAAGCGGAGTGCATAGCAATAATTTTCTAATTCACCAAACCAGTAGAATGTTTAGAAAACTGAGTGGAATTACCTGTAAAGTTTGCTAGCCAGGAGTGATTTTCTAAGCATATTTATTGACTGCATGTGGTAATTTTAACATTATAAGCTTGGTGACATAGTTGCTGTGATGTACTATTATGCTGGTTCATGAATCATGAACAGAAGTGTTTCCAAGCATTTAGCAAGTGGATTTAGCTGTACTGCCATATAGAACCCATGCACTGACTCTATGTACCTTACCAAGTCTTTCCACCCCAGCTGTCCTTATCTCAAATGGCTCAATCTGTGCTGAAAAGAAACTATCATCCTGAAAACTAAAAGAAAAGCATTCCTGCACTATCCCTCACTAAGGAAAAGGACTGCAAGGTCTATATCTTAAGTGTAATTGTTATGCTAATAGAATTCTTGGCTGAACTGGGTCTACGGCTAACCTAGGGTCTATAGTAAAAGATAGCTTAGCAGTCTTAGAATCCCTAATCAGGCTGCTGTAATAAGTAATAAAATAAGCATTCTACAGCACATGCAGCCTGTATAACATGTTCCCCCTGCTTACTTCATCTCACAGTTGCTAAAGAAATAAAGATCTGTACAAAATTCGGGTTAAAAGCTTGCTTACTCCCAACAGTCAGTAAAATAGTCTGGCTAAACTACAAACTTTGTTTAATACAATATTGGGTAAAACACAGCTCACTTTTCAAAAGAATTGAGTAAAATTGGGTAATTTGCAGCTCAGTTTAAAAAGAACTGAGTAAAATCACTGGAAAGTTGTATTCTTTAAGCCTGCATACTCACAGACCCTGGAAATCCTTGTAGTTTGGTACAGCCCCGCTTCGCTCGGGCTCACTCCATGCCCCACCCTGCCCCCAAGTTCCACCCGCCCCCACTAGTGTTAAATTTAAGCCCAATAAACCACTCCTCCTCCTACAACCTATCACAGATAACCCACACCTCCATACTCCATCCCCCATACACCAACCCTTCCTACCAACAATCCTCTTAATTCTCCACCTACATTCCTTACCAAGTACCACTACTATCAAGATGAGACCAGTTATGTTCCTCTCAGTTATATTTCCTGAGATATAGTTCCTCACCATCTATAAAAACAGCCCTATCTTAGCTTTCACCACCCCGTATCTCATACCATCTCTGCTCCCACATTTAGTGAATCAGACCAACCCCTAGCTCACTACAAACCTATCCTCTCCACCAACAACTAACTAGACCATGGTCCATCTCCCCAAAACTAGATATTATCATAAAATAATAAGCACTGAAACTAATAATCACTGTACAATTTACTCTGATGAGGGATGGGGACATCCACCCTAACCCTGGACTCACCCTTCCCACAAGCTCCCAGCCCACTACCACCTTCAACATATGGTCAAATTCAAGGTCCCCCTAACCATCTCCTGACCTGTCACCAAAACATCAGGAGTATTAACAACAAGGTCCATAATATTCATGCCCTTCTAGCTACCTACTCACCTGATGTGCTATGTCTTACAGAAACCTGGTTAAAACCAGGAACTAAAAATGATGAGGTTATCCCACCAGGGTACAACATACTTAGATTAGACCATAACACCAGGAAAGGTGGATGAGTAGCAGTTCTGTTTAAAAACACAATATATGTCACACTAGCCCCACAACAACCCCCCTTGTTCAATAATGCAGAAGCCCTAGTTAGCAAACTACAGCTTAACAAAAGTAAATCTATATTCATCGCCTGCATTTATATCCCACAGGCAACAATGCAAATACCCTAGAAGACTTCCTCCTATGGCTTTCCAACACATCCCCCCATGAAACTATGGTGTTAGGAGGCATTAATATTGACTGGAACAATTGCTCCTCTGAATCTCCCACCACCCATATAAAACTTCACGGTTATACCCAACTTATATCCTCACCCGCCAGAATAAATAAATCCAACTACAAAGGCAGTATCCTGGACTGGATTCATATCAACAATAACCCAGACCTGTACAACAAGGGTGCCCTCCCAGATGATATAAGTGATCACCTATTCACTTACATCATTAAGCATAAAGTAGATAACCACTACCAGGTTCTATATAAATCTATCAGAAACATCAAGAACTTCAACTCCACTGACTTTCAGATGACCTCAGAGCATGCAATTGGGCCATACTTCCACTAGATGATGTTATAGCCTACTTTAATTCTAAATTCCTCTCCATTCTAGATTCCCAGGCTCCTATCCGCACCATCAGAGCCAAAATTAAGACTGCCCCCTGGCTCTCTAAAGTAACCAAAACCAAATTCATAGCAAGAAATAAAGCATGGGACAAATGGCACACCTCCAAAAGACCCATTTGACCATATTAAATTCCGACAACTAAGGAATGATACCAAGAAAGCCACACTGTTAGACAAAAAATAACTTCTATCAACACCTTCAGCAAAAACACCA
This sequence comes from Protopterus annectens, assembly GCF_019279795.1. Taxonomy (NCBI): domain Eukaryota; kingdom Metazoa; phylum Chordata; order Ceratodontiformes; family Protopteridae; genus Protopterus; species Protopterus annectens. The sequence continues at coordinate 1,342,635,144 of NC_056737.1, forward strand.
GAACAAACCTCAAAAAGTTTGGGCAGGCATAAAAGAAATGCTCCACCCTGGCCAACCCTCCACCACCACCCCCTCAACTTGCGACCTTAAAACTCCAGAGGAAACTGCTATCATCATTAACAATTTTTTTTACCAAAACCATCCAATCACTAGCTAGCCAATTACCCCCCACCAGCACCTTTCAAAACCCCTCCACAATCACTATCCCACTCCATTTCACCTTCCAACCTGTATCTACATCAACCATCTGATTTCTAATTAACAAGGTAAAGCCCACTACCCTGGCAGCTGATCTCCTCCCACCAGAATATTTACAAAAAGGGGCAGATGCCATTGCATACCATCTCTCGATCATAATAAACCGCACCTTGACTGAATCCACTATCCCCTCTCTCTGGAAGGTTTCCCATGTCATTCCCCTTCATAAAGGAGGGAATTCTTTAGACCTCTCAAACTTCCGACCAATAGCCATACTATCACCATTGGCCAAAATTATGGAAAAATGCATCCAAACCTAATTAATGCACTATCTCACCCAAAATAAACTACTGGCCAACTCTCAGCATGGTTTTAGGCCACACCCCAGTACCAAATCAGCCCTCATATCCTTCTCTAACTCTGTCAACATTAACTGAAACAATAACAAACTTACCTCTGCTCTCTTCCTAGATCTCTCCAAGACCTTAGATATGGTCACTCGCCAACTGCTTCTCCGTACCCTGAAGGAACTGTCACCGAATAGCTCTATTAAATGGTTCCAGTCTTAACTGTCTGATAGACAACAAGCAGTTTTATGGCAGAATACCCTATCTACATGTCTACCCATTAATCTAGGAGTCCCCCAAGGCTCCATAGTAGGACCACTACTCTTCTCAGTCTTTATCAATGACCTACCCACCATCACTCCCAAGGTCACCTGCAACCAATACTTGGATGACTCTACTTTAATAAATACTGCCTTCTCCTCAACTGAACTTATGACCCTAACCCAGAATACTTTCAGTGATGTACAAAAATGGTTCGCAAACTGTCAGCTTCTATTAAACCCCAACAAAAGTAAACTGCTCATCTTTCCCCCCACCTGCAAATCCTCCTCACCATTCTTTACTATAAGTTCCAACAATGGCACAATTATATCCCCAGATACTCACACAAAACTCCTGGGCATCACAGTCAATAACCCCCTAAAATATATCCATGTCAATAAAACCATCAAATCTGTCAACAAAAAACTGGGTTCCCTATACAGGATTATACACTTCCTCACTCCTTTTGCAAGAACCACTATCGCTCGGTCCCACCTACTTTCTACCCTCCTCTATGCCTCCTCCCTCTTCACTAACCTGAACCAAGCCATCCTTACAAAAACTTGCAAGTTTTTACAACCATATTGCTAGATTTGCTACAGGTGCTACATCTAGGACTCACCATTGTATCAACCTAACTCAACTAGGATGGCTGGAGTGGCCCAGTCTTCTCCGATACAAACAACTTGTAATAACCCACAAAATACTATATCAACCCAAAAAAACACCAGCACTAAATAAGATCATCAAACCATACAGCAACCTGAGGTCACTACGCTCTGCTGACAAACTGCTGGTACAAACAATTAAGAGCATAAATGTGGCTGAGGAATCTCTATTCACCAACTCAGTAGGCAAAACTTGGAATATGTTACCTGCCAAACTTACTCACCAATCCTCCTTAACCCAGTTCAAAAAAAAGCCTCAAATTACACTTATAACAGCATTGGCAATGTCCCTGCTTAAACCCCAACAAATCACCACCCACTGTTCCTGCAAACTCTCCCTAAGCATTTCAATCATAAGTGTATGAATTCTTGATGGGACTTAGCCCATAACTGTGCGCATTATTGTCTGAAACTGAAGCTGCATGATTTTGATGTTGTCTACTATGTTTTGTCTAAGTTTATAACCCTACTGAAAACTGCATATTATACTTAGCTCTAAATATTTCTATTGTTCCTAATGTATTAGTACTCTGCTTTCTGGAGGTTTTCTCCCTGGGCCTCCACTGAAAATGGACATATATCCAGTTGAACTTTCCTGGTAAATAAATGTAAAATAATAAAATAAATAAATATTCTAACATTTAACAACTCTTTCTGTAAACCAGCTGATATATTTTTCATCCTTTGAGAAAGTGTTTATTAGTCTGTGTCAGTTGTATTGCTCTTTTTAAGTCCAAGTCTTTCCCACTGTTATAAATCTCTTGCAGGTTTATAAACTTGAAGGAAGTTTCCTCCACTCTTGTATACATTTTATTGAAAAAAGGATATTATTTCAGTAACAATTCCATATAATTTAATTCACCCATTCCTTTTATTGATTTATTCAATTTCCTTTGTGGATGTTCTTTAACCTCCATTGATCCTTTTGATTACATGGATACCAAACTTTATTGTTGATCTTCTTAAAAAATATTTTCTGTACCTCTGTAACTCATCATGTAAAATATCTCTTTATACATCCCATAAATTTATAAGTCTCTGTTGTAATGTAATTAAGATGCTCCTTATCATTTGCCATAATGCTTAGATCTTTAATAGTGTAGACAGTGTCCAATTTCTGTTTCTTTAAGTGCTATTTAACTTTTATATTATAAGGATTAAATCTTCTGTGTTTAGTTTTGTTGATGTTTATGATTAATGCTATTTTTTAAAGTATGCAATTTCCCCGGGTTTCATAAAAGTTACTAACAAGTGTGCACTAAGTGTGCATTTAGTGTACACTTTCTGTATTCAAGAGCATCCATACCATTGCATGTGCTATCTATTCACTCAAAAAAGCTACACTTGGTATAGACTTAGTGGTAACTTGTATGAATCCCAGTTATTCTATAAGATCTTGTTGCCACTTGGATTTGTAAACAGTTTACCTAGTTTCAAGTCAACTGCATAGAATTATGACAATACTTCTGAAAAGATTTATAGATCATCCTAAGTAGATGTAAATCATATAAAGGCCCAGAACTGACACTTGTTGGACAATTTGGCTATATCCTCTCCTACCACTGATTTCTTTTCTATAGGAAACTGGCTAAGTCCTACTGAGTAATAATTATTTTATCCAAAGTACCAGAGAATGGGAAAATCCTAGACATTTCAGTATTTTTAAAACACGATGTCATGAATGACTTTATCAAAAGCTGAAGGAAATCTACATCAATGACATCGACCTGAATATTATGTTTATAGCTGCTATAACATTGGCATAAATTGTCATATTACAAGGTGTTATAGACATGTTAATATAGATTCTACTAGTTTAGTCTAGAAGATTAATCTAATAATGTTTAAGACAACATCATCCATCACTTTACCTGAAAGTGATAAACAATGAATTGTCCTGCATTTTATTAATTCATTTTGTTATACTTTCCCCTTGAAGACTGGCATTAATATAGCCATCTTGTAGTCAGAGGGAATTCTACATGTACTGGAACTTTCCACAAAAAGCAACTCTAATAGTTTAGCCAATAATTTTCTCAAATTTTTAAATCTCCATTTGTGATGCCATTTATGCTTGCTCCTTTGGCAAAATCAAGTTTACCTAGTAGGCTAATAACTTCTTCTTCTGAGATTTTTAATTCACTATATCTATTCCTAAACTTTAATATGTATATGTTGTTTTCTGAATACTATAATTATATTATAGTCAACCTCAGAATCTGTATTGTTTGATGAAAATTCTGATATTTGTTGTTTTACTGTGTTTGCCTGCCTTTACATAATTGAAGAAACTTTTTTCTATTATCCTTATCAGTATTGATACTTAGCTCAGTATCAATATTTTAAACACACAGTCTTCATTTGCAGATTTCTTTTTTTCCTATCAATTCTATTAATTTCTGACTTCAATATGAGATTCCATTATCTTACCTTCTATTTCTGTAACATATTCTGCCTCTTTATTTATGAAAATACTTGTTTAATTTTTGCATTTCTTATTTGTGAATTTTTGATGAATTTTCTTTCTTGTTACAGTTTGAATTTATCAAGTTCTACATATTATACACTTCGTGCTGTTTAGCCACAATATCCTAATTTCTTTTATTTAAATACTCCTCAGACTGTATAGGAAAGTTAACTTCTGTTTGTAACTTTAAGGTATACAACTATTATGCTATGGTTACACAGGTAAGGGTGGCAATTCATCACAATTTTAAACTAACATGTTTTGTGTCATACACAGAATATGTGAGATGTTACCATTTCTTGTTGAACATCTTAATGTATGTTTTTATTCATTTTCCGTTAAGAATTTAGTAAATAGCTGTTTCAGTGAACTTAACTCTATATTTTCCTAATACGTGTTTGGCATATTCAGTTCCCCTCCTTTCATTCCTCTTGCAATTCAGTAATATACATAGAACCCTACACATTCTATGAGTCTTATATTTTTGATTTGTGTGGTCCATATTGGCTATTACTAGAAAAGGATTAGTATCCTATTTGTATCTGACTGACATCTGCTGCATCTAAAGCCATCCACTGCTAAAAGAATGAAAATAAGTGTCATTTTGCAATTCTGCTGATTATTTTTACTGTATTTCATAAGAATCGTGTATTAATCATTACATTTCTCACACTTTACTAGGGTTTCAATAGGGAACTGTTTCCACTGTTGCTGTAGCACTTAATTACATTACAGGACATTAGTACCTGGATTGTGTGTTTTCTCTGTACTTGAGTTCTAAAACCAGCATTTTTACATTAAGAGTTTTCTGACTGCACTCTTGTGGCAGAAATGTGATGTAATAAACCTACCTAAGTTGGGAGCTGCTAGGTGAAAGCTTATTGTTTGTTTTCCTGATTGGTTTGTAGGCCTTGCTGTTGTAAAACTTATTTTTCTGATTCTATATAAGCCCAGTGTTTGTGCTAAGCTGCTCTTTGTGCAGTGGCAGTTAGCAGTCACCTGTATAGATGCAAACACTTTTAAGTTAAAATTTCCCTTAGAATACCTACCTTTGCAACCTTCTCCTGTCCCCCTGCTGAACTAGGAGCATCTGAGTTGCACACAAAGCTGCATTGCCTTGTTGGATTGTTACAGTTCACACTGAGTATAGCATCCATTCTTCATCTGTGTGTTATCATTCCAGTCCAGTTAAATCTGCCCGCTTTTCTCCCTGGTTAACTCCATAGTAAAAACCCTGTAACCATGGGTAGACACTGTCCTGCTATCTATGTGGTCAGCTTACTGGACATGGGGATCCTGAGGCAATGTATCAATTGTCTCATGTATACTGACAACCATTTAATCCTGAAACAAACAAACAGTATGTGAGAGATGTGGTTCCATTATGAAATCTGAGATGTGACTCCCACACACAGATAAATCAAATCACAGGTTATCAGCACATGCACATCATTTCCCTTACTAAATAAAGTCTCAACACATAAACCCACATCTGCGGAGGTACTCACAAGTAACTTACCAAAACCTCAGAAGCCTCCTGTATGTTGCCCTCAGAAACCACATGCAAATAAAACCAAGTCAACACCAGTCACTGCACATACAAATACATATCACAATGTCTCCACAAGCAAGTCCCGAAGGCAAAACACCACACATTCAAACATCTTGGTCATAGAAGATGCCATCCTGAGACATGTGGACACCTCCCACACCACAATGGATAAAGAGTGTGTTAGAGTTAGTTGCCTGTCAGGGCCCAGAATACATCAGATTATGTTGATACACAAGTCACTCAACCAAAACTACCAGTATGACTCAGTATGTACCTTTGTGGAATATATGAAGAGAGAGACATGATGGATCTCTTTGAGTATGTGTCAAAGGCTGTATGAGCCTCGCATTGAGCAGCATTCTCCCCTCACCAAGAATGACACCACAATACAAACAGAAAATGATTGACTTAACTACTGGAGTTATTCCAAGGGGTTCCAGTATTTGTCAGTCTGGGCCAACATGATTAACAAACCAAGCTGTTTTGCTAGAAATGGTCTGCACCTGTTGCTACTAGCATTTTGAATACTGGCCAAGGCATTAATCACCACCGTAGTGCCGTTTTTATGCAGTGCCAAACAAATTCTTCTAATATCAATCTGAAGGTATTACCGCTCAATGCTAGGAATTTTAACAAGAACCTACACTCCCCGGAAGCTCTCCTCTCCCTGGAGAATGCTGACATTTGTGCAGTTACAGAGACATGATTCAAGGCTGCAGAAAGCACCCCAGCAATGCAAGGCTGCAATACTTTTCACAAATTTTGACCACCCTCTGAAAAGGAAAAAAATTAAAGGAAGAGGTGTTTACATTTACATAAAAACAATCACACCTCTAGATTGGTCAATCAGGATAACTCAGTTAAGCTACTCCATGTCCATCTGACCATAGGCAGAATCCCCCACTATATCATTGCTAGTTACAGGTCCCCAACCATTAACTATGAAAACCACTCCTCATACCTCAAGTTACTAGAATCACTTACAGCTCAGCCCAACACACTACTCATGGGTTATTTTAACTACAGCTCCATAAACTGGGAAGCATACACAACCACTACAACTACAGGCTCAGAGATTCCTGGACTATGTCATTGCAAATGCTCTGGAACAGCTGGTCTGCACTCCCACTATAAATACAAATATACTTTGCACAGTACTCACAAACATGAGGGAGCATTACACCCCCCACCCTCGCGTAATATCCTCATTGGTAAGATCGGATCATAAATCGGTCTCCTTCAAAATAAATGTAATGATAAAACCCCATCAAACCCGAAAATCCTAAAGAATTTTTCCAAAGCAAATTACCTTCTATTAAGTGATAGCATAGCTAATTTTAAAGTTCACCCTAACACTGACAACAGATAGGCCAATGCAGAACAGTACACAAATGCCCTTTACAACCCAGTTATACAACTGAATAGAAATGGCAGCACCTGACTGAAATAAACCCAGGTCTAGTTGGAAAAACAAGTCACTCTGTTGACACCTGGCAAAAACAGACTATACGACAGAATTAAGAAATTCCTATCTAGAAGTAAGTGGGAGGGTGCACAAGAGAGAAAAAAATCCCTTAGTCTCAACAGGCAAATAAGAGGACTAGTCATGACTAAAATAGCCTCCCAAGCAAAGGATAACTACAAAGCATTTTTAGCTATGTCTGAAATCTTATATTCAGCCAGAAGAAATAGCAAACCTGCTAGCCAATAAATTCTACTCAAATTTCACTCATCACCTCCAGGCATTCCCCATGAAATACTCCCCTACCATTTCTTTACTTGTTATCACAAAAGAAAGGGTCATTAATTTGTTTTCTAAGGCTAGAAATACAGCATCAATGGGCCCTGATGGAATCCCAGTGTGCCTATTAAATAGCATAAAATATGATCTAGCAGACCCACTTGGATCTCAATTAAAGCATAAATTCCAGACAGACTTTGTCTCAGTACAGAGGAGGACAGCAACAGTCATCCATCTACACAAGGGGGCCCCATCAACGGGCCCAGAAAACTACCAACCCATAAGTCTGACTAGCGTCATATGCAAAGCTATAGAGAGGATAAACTGACTAACAGTGACATGGGAAATTTCCAGACTCTAGACCCAACCCAGTTCGGCTTCATCAAGGGCAGATCCTGCCTGCTCAATCTGGTGGGCTTCTATGAGAAAGTTACCTAGACCATGGATGATGGTAAGACAGTGCATACTGCCTACCTTGGCTTTGGCCAATGCATTTGACACAATACCCCACTCAGGTATTACAGATAAACTTACAAAATTATGCATAAGTCTATGTCACCAGATGGATAGCCAAATGGCTCATGGATAGGATACATGCTGTTACAGTGAAGGAATCCACATTCAGGAAGAGGCCAGTCACCAGTGATGTACCACAGGGATCAGTGCTGGGCCCTCTCTTGTTTGAGATATACTTCTAAGATGTAAAAGCAAATGTAGATGTCCTTTGGCTGACAATGTTTGCTGATGACTGCAAGATGGGGGCAGTCATTGACTCCACAAATGATGTTGATATCCTACAGTATAGTCTGAAGCAGACTAATGATTGGTGTGAAAGCAAAGGCCTCAAACTAAATGTGAAGAAGTACATAATAATACCCTTTAGGAAATCAAATACCCCTGCAAATTGCTACATTGATAGCACCCCCTAAGAGTGGACCCAGTGGTGACAGATCTGGGTATTCAGATAGTAATCTGAACTTTGACCACCATGTATCCACATGGTGAGGAAATTCTTCTATGTGACTCAACTTATAAGTAAGAGCATGGCATCCAGATCTGAGGATGTCATGGTACCCCTATACTTGGCCATCATCAGACCAATAATCGAGTACAATACATCCTTTAGCATGTACCTCACCAGGCACCTGCAACAGCTCGAGCATCCTCAGAGGTTTCTCACCAAAAAATACAGGGTATAACCAAAATGTCATATGCAGATCAATTAAAACCCCTATCACTGTATTCAGTTTTCTACTGATTACTGAGGGGTGAGCCGTGCCTGACCTACAAGGCAGACTCTGACCCAGCTGATGGAAATGTTGCATATTCGCAAAACTAACTGCACAAGCATTATCCACTCCAAAGATCTAAACCTAATCTCCAACATGAATAGATCATGTTGGAAAGACAGATATGTATACCAGATATCCTCTAGAATAGACTTCTTAGTCACAGGAAGCAGAGCCCTAGTCTGAGCAACTTCAAGCATAATCTGATCCAACGAATGCAAAATCACAAATTCACTCCTGGGGTGGTGCCTATGTCCCTTATGGGCAAAGGCAGTCTGTAAAAATTGTCAAGCCTCACTTGCTGACCCTTGTTTTATTTCCCCTAGGGATAGAAAATGAGGTGAAATCTGGGTAAAACTGACGAGGCTTGTAAAGGCTCTTGAGCCATTATTCTACTAATCTACTATGAACATATGATACATAATCAATCATATTATTGTTTTCAATAACAAAGCTATCCTGTACTGAAAAATATATATGTCACTATAATAATGCTGCCTTCTTTTCTTTCTTGTCAAAAATGCCTAAAATAGGGGAATGTATTATAATCATCAAAGTGTATTTGCCAATCAAGATTGTTTTGCCATGTCGGAGTTATTATGGCTACACCACTATTCCTAAATTTCAAAAATCAGATTAAGAATAATATCTTATTTTTAATCCTGCTTACGTTTTTTAACTGAAAAACGGCGCAAATTATGACCTATATTATGTTTAATCTTCTTTGATAAATCTGAAAATCCTTATTTTTTTCAGATATGTTACAACGTCGGAACCCATCATTCTTTTTCCTTGTTTGGATAGATGTTATCTATCTTTTAAAACTTGTCAGCTTCTATTTTTGGACGTGCAACAATGTTCCATTTTTTTTTTTAGTTTCCATATGCTGTTCAATATATCTGTTTACCCAGTATTTATTTCCACAAGGCAGTTTTTCCTGTAGATCTGAGAAAATGTAGGAGTAATAATAAAGATTTTTTTTAGGAAAGATAGTCAGTATAAATGTGAATAATATACAGTGTGGGTACAATGCAAACATGTTTGGGGAGAATTGACTAGAGATGATAAAATAAATAGTTGTTCATGGCAAATATGTGAACTACAGCTCCATAAACTGGGAAGCATACACAACCACTACAACTACAGGCTCAGAGATTCCTGGACTATGTCATTGCAAATGCTCTGGAACAGCTGGTCTGCACTCCCACTATAAATACAAATATACTTTGCACAGTACTCACAAACATGAGGGAGCATTACACCCCCCACCCTCGCGTAATATCCTCATTGGTAAGATCGGATCATAAATCGGTCTCCTTCAAAATAAATGTAATGATAAAACCCCATCAAACCCGAAAATCCTAAAGAATTTTTCCAAAGCAAATTACCTTCTATTAAGTGATAGCATAGCTAATTTTAAAGTTCACCCTAACACTGACAACAGATAGGCCAATGCAGAACAGTACACAAATGCCCTTTACAACCCAGTTATACAACTGAATAGAAATGGCAGCACCTGACTGAAATAAACCCAGGTCTAGTTGGAAAAACAAGTCACTCTGTTGACACCTGGCAAAACAGACTATACGACAGAATTAAGAAATTCCTATCTAGAAGTAAGTGGGAGGGTGCACAAGAGAGAAAAAATCCTTAGTCTCAACAGGCAAATAAGAGGACTAGTCATGACTAAAATAGCCTCCCAAGCAAAGGATAACTACAAAGCATTTTTAGCTATGTCTGAAATCTTATATTCAGCCAGAAGAAATAGCAAACCTGCTAGCCAATAAATTCTACTCAAATTTCACTCATCACCTCCAGGCATTCCCCATGAAATACTCCCCTACCATTTCTTTACTTGTTATCACAAAGAAAGGGTCATTAATTTGTTTTCTAAGGCTAGAAATACAGCATCAATGGGCCCTGATGGAATCCCAGTGTGCCTATTAAATAGCATAAAATATGATCTAGCAGACCCACTTGGATCTCAATTAAAGCATAAATTCCAGACAGACTTTGTCTCAGTACAGAGGAGGACAGCAACAGTCATCCATCTACACAAGGGGGCCCCATCAACGGGCCCAGAAAACTACCAACCCATAAGTCTGACTAGCGTCATATGCAAAGCTATAGAGAGGATAAACTGACTAACAGTGACATGGGAAATTTCCAGACTCTAGACCCAACCCAGTTCGGCTTCATCAAGGGCAGATCCTGCCTGCTCAATCTGGTGGGCTTCTATGAGAAAGTTACCTAGACCATGGATGATGGTAAGACAGTGCATACTGCCTACCTTGGCTTTGGCCAATGCATTTGACACAATACCCCACTCAGGTATTACAGATAAACTTACAAAATTATGCATAAGTCTATGTCACCAGATGGATAGCCAAATGGCTCATGGATAGGATACATGCTGTTACAGTGAAGGAATCCACATTCAGGAAGAGGCCAGTCACCAGTGATGTACCACAGGGATCAGTGCTGGGCCCTCTCTTGTTTGTGATATACTTCTAAGATGTAAAAGCAAATGTAGATGTCCTTTGGCTGACAATGTTTGCTGATGACTGCAAGATGGGGGCAGTCATTGACTCCACAAATGATGTTGATATCCTACAGTATAGTCTGAAGCAGACTAATGATTGGTGTGAAAGCAAAGGCCTCAAACTAAATGTGAAGAAGTACATAATAATACCCTTTAGGAAATCAAATACCCCTGCAAATTGCTACATTGATAGCACCCCCTAAGAGTGGACCCAGTGGTGACAGATCTGGGTATTCAGATAGTAATCTGAACTTTGACCACCATGTATCCACATGGTGAGGAAATTCTTCTATGTGACTCAACTTATAAGTAAGAGCATGGCATCCAGATCTGAGGATGTCATGGTACCCCTATACTTGGCCATCATCAGACCAATAATCGAGTACAATACATCCTTTAGCATGTACCTCACCAGGCACCTGCAACAGCTCGAGCATCCTCAGAGGTTTCTCACCAAAAAATACAGGGTATAACCAAAATGTCATATGCAGATCAATTAAAACCCCCTATCACTGTATTCAGTTTTCTACTGATTACTGAGGGGTGAGCCGTGCCTGACCTACAAGGCAGACTCTGACCCAGCGCTGATGGAAATGTTGCATATTCGCAAAACTAACTGCACAAGCATTATCCACTCCAAAGATCTAAACCTAATCTCCAACATGAATAGATCATGTTGGAAAGACAGATATGTATACCAGATATCCTCTAGAATAGACTTCTTAGTCACAGGAAGCAGAGCCCTAGTCTGAGCAACTTCAAGCATAATCTGATCCAACGAATGCAAAATCACAAATTCACTCCTGGGGTGGTGCCTATGTCCCTTATGGGCAAAGGCAGTCTGTAAAAATTGTCAAGCCTCACTTGCTGACCCTTGTTTTATTTCCCCTAGGGATAGAAAATGAGGTGAAATCTGGGTAAAACTGACGAGGCTTGTAAAGGCTCTTGAGCCATTATTCTACTAATCTACTATGAACATATGATACATAATCAATCATATTATTGTTTTCAATAACAAAGCTATCCTGTACTGAAAAATATATATGTCACTATAATAATGCTGCCTTCTTTTCTTTCTTGTCAAAAAATGCCTAAAATAGGGGAATGTATTATAATCATCAAAGTGTATTTGCCAATCAAGATTGTTTTGCCATGTCGGAGTTATTATGGCTACACCACTATTCCTAAATTTCAAAAAATCAGATTAAGAATAATATCTTATTTTTAATCCTGCTTACGTTTTTTAACTGAAAAACGGCGCAAATTATGACCTATATTATGTTTAATCTTCTTTGATAAATCTGAAAATCCTTATTTTTTTCAGATATGTTACAACGTCGGAACCCATCATTCTTTTTCCTTGTTTGGATAGATGTTATCTATCTTTTAAAACTTGTCAGCTTCTATTTTTGGACGTGCAACAATGTTCCATTTTTTTTTTTAGTTTCCATATGCTGTTCAATATATCTGTTTACCCAGTATTTATTTCCACAAGGCAGTTTTTCCTGTAGATCTGAGAAAATGTAGGAGTAATAATAAAGATTTTTTTTAGGAAAGATAGTCAGTATAAATGTGAATAATATACAGTGTGGGTACAATGCAAACATGTTTGGGGAGAATTGACTAGAGATGATAAAATAAATAGTTGTTCATGGCAAATATGAACAGGAATGCTTGAGGAAGTAAAGTTTAACAAAAATGTAATAAACAGATAGTTAGTAAAAATAAAACTTTGGTTGTTTCCAAAAACATGCAGTAGGTGGATTGGACACTCTAAATTGGCTGTGGTTTGTGGCTGTGCATGTGAGTGTGTGCTGTGAAAGAACTACTGTGGCTGGGCTAGCTATCCAGCAATGTAAACCATTCCTTTAGATGATTGTCACTGGTGAAGTGATACCATGCCCCATGTGCAAAAATGGGAGAAAAGGGTTGTGGATGGATGGATGGATAAACAGTTGTTGAATAAAATTTGGGGGATGAAGTAAATGATGACTTTATAGTATGAACATTTTATTTCTGTGTGCTATTTATAAATAGATTTTTTATGTGTTTATAAATAACTGTGTATATTGAAGAAATTTATTTTAAAGAAACACTACTCTTTTTGATAAGTGTTTTATCTTTTATATGCCCATGAGCTGCCATTTACTCAGGCAGATGGAACCTCAGTCAACATCTTTGGTCAGTGTCAATAAAGCCTACATGGTCCGTCACATTGTTTTGGATTCAGTCAGTGGCTCTACATGGTGTGCAGAGCTGTACAAAACACCATGGCATGCTAATTACAGCATAAGTAGCTGAATTGTATGCTAATCAATCAATCCAAGATGGAGGAGCTATTCAACAAACTATAAAGCAACTGTGTAGAGTCAGTGCTGGTTTTCACTGCAAATTCCAAAACCTATTAGAATTCAGCCATAGAAAGGAGTCAACACAGAAACAATGTTAGGGGCTGCTGCTGCTTTAATTAATGTGTATGTGCAACAGGTTGACGTTTATGATGCTGCTGCTGCTAATAGACAACAGCCAAGAAGGAGAAAAGTTTTCATACCCCATTTAACTTATCACAATCTGCATAACATGGAAATTGCAGAACACTACAGGGTGGCTAGAGACACACTACAGGAACTCTGCAAACTCTGTTGTCCTCAACTCACAGCCAGGAAAAACCAAGGGAAACCATAGCAGTGGAGACAAAGATATGGGTAGCACTTAAAATGTTAGCTACAGGGACCTTTCAGAGATTAAACAGGGGACATGCTGGGGGTGTCAGTGGTATCAGCATCCAGGATCCTCCATCAATTCCTGAATGCAATGCTACAAAATGCTAGTGGCCACATATATTTTCCCTGTACTCCTGAGGACAGGGCCACAAATATGCAGGAGTTCTACCCGATAGCACACTACCCTGAAGCACTGGGTGCCATAGATTGCACACATATAGAAATTAAGGCATCACCTAGGGAACAGGGAAGGCTGTAAATTAATAGGAAGGGCTTCCACTCTATTAACTACCAACTTATGTGTAATGCCAAGGGAAACATCTTGTATGTGTGTGTGCTGAGAACCCAGGCAGTTACCATGACTCACATATCTGGCACACCTCCAACTGTATCAGATGTTCACTAGGGGGATAGCCCACAGGTCATTTACTGGGGGATGCAGGTTATGCACTGGAACCATGGTTGATGAAACCCATCAGAAATGCACACACATCCACTGAAGAACATCATAATGAGGCACATGCTCAAACCAGAAATATCATAGAACATGTGTTTGGGCTGCTGAAGTCACGATTTCAGTGCCAAGATACATCTGGGGGAGCCCTGCAGTACAATCCACATATATGTACTGAAATATTCACTATATATGCCATGCTACACAACATCATCCTGAGAAAACAGCTTCAGCGGGATCAACAAGGGGAAGGGGCACATATCCCTCCACCAATGGCAAGGTCACCACAGCCACATGCAGGTGAGGAGTCAGAAGTGAAACCAGCAGCTGCTGTGGGTGTAAACAGATATAGACATGCTCAATTTGTACTCACATTGGCTAAGAGGAACATATAGTATACTCACTCACCACCTATGGGGCTAAAACCTTCCTCCTACACACATACCTATAGTAACATTGATGCCAGGCATAGCTCACAATCTTTACCTACCCATGTAATGGTTGTGAACTACTAGCATCAGACCCAGCCCTGAAATAAACTGTTGCAACTGCTGGATTTACAAGGTAAGAGTTGAACCTGGTATGTATTGTTTAATAATATGAATGAATGGCATATCCTTGCATGTTGTTACTTGGTAATGTACACAATTAAAAGGTGGGTGGTTTGTACAGAAATTACTTTAACATGTGACAGCAGAGACTTATGTGAATTATGTGTGTCCATTATCAAGTAGTAGGCCTCAGGCATCAAAGATTCATACAGTCATACCTCTCAAAAGTAAGTACTGATGTTCACTGAATGTACTCAGTTTAGCACCACACTTTTGTACTAGAAAATCATTAGAGAGAGAAGTTAGAAAGTAATAAGATGCATTTCAGTTTCAGAGTTCACAACCCTCACACGATCATTAACAATACTGATGCAAATAAATGTTTGATTCTAAGACCAAAATATGTCAAAAGTACAATTACCAAATCAATATCACAAATGCAGATATACTAAGCACAAAGTCAGCTATGCACCCTGAGCATCAGACACAAATGTTATATATCCCTGAATCCAAAAGAGAAAACAGGAATATGGTACAGTTATCATCACTTGCACAGGGTGTTGTGTTGGCGGCAGGAAGAATAGGCTGACACAAAAGGTCTGTTAGTGTGTCTGAATAAGAAAGAGATGTGGGCAGACATTTATATAATGAGACAAGATCAGCTTTAAGCTTCATGGCTGAACCATGTAACATTTGTGTGTGTGTCTGTATAGATCCTCCAGGTTTAATTGGTGTGAGTGTCTGCATGAACAAAACCAAGCTCTGTGCTAGCTCTACATCTTGGTATGTCAAACATTGTGAACTGTGCAAGGTAGAGGTGGCAGTTTACTGTTGTCGTACCTGAGCACGAGAACTGGCTGGCTCTGCCAGGAGTTGCAGTGGCACATCCGAGCCAATGATCAGATGAACTGCTGCTACCTTAAAGTGACTGACGTCTGCTGGATGAACTTCCCTCATGAGGACACCCAGGACCACAAAAGCCCATGGCCTGCCACATCTGGGTGTGGACACCTCAACCACTGACAGAGCAGTGGGAGTAGTGCCAATATGGTAGCATGATCAGGCACAGCCATGTCAGCTAACTGCAAATGATATGGCTGACCTATGCCCATGAGGATGATGCCCCCTTCCCAGCAAACATTCCTTCACAGACACCACCCATGCCAATGTGTGATTCATCCAATCCATTGAATCGGCAACACAGTGGAGGCAGTCATGCATGTCAGCCTGTGCCACATCTATAGCCCAAAGCATTTCTCAGTAGGACTTATGGGAATGTGCCTGTGTTTCCATAACAGCCCTAAACTTACTTTGAGTGGGACAGGAAGGCACACCTGGATCAGGTGGAGGATGGACAGCAGGTTTCCGCCAAGCAGCCCTAACAACCCTGCTGCATGGCACCTCGCCCACATTTTTGCTATGGCCAGAGTCAACAGGCACTGAAGCCACAGTAACTACACTTCTGTGATCGAGCATCTCACCCTTCACCTGTTCAATATCTGAGGGCTCACTGGAATGAGTTGGTGTAGGCCTATTGGTAGTGTGCAATGGAATTACAGGGGATAGCTGAATGTCAACCTCAGTGTTAGATTCAACCTCTGCACCCCACAACTGTGTGTCTGTTTGGCCACCATCATCATCAGAGTCTACTGATACTCTAACATCAGGTGGTAAGAGTACTACAATTGCACTGTCAGAATCACCTGTGATAATAAGCAACAAACACAGGAAAAAATAATAGCTACACTACTATATTCAAATGTATGCTAACAAAGTAACAGTGGTGCCATCACTACCAACAGAATAGCAATACACACAACAGTCCTGATACCCATATCACACATACTGATAAACTTATATGTTTCTTTGAGCTGCTCATCACCACTGATAAAAAAGATATTTGGCTTACTATGTGCAGTTTATGCTATGCTTTTCATGCACAATGGCCCTGGAAGAAGTTAAGCAAAAGTTAATGACAACTCCATCACAATTAACAGTAACACAGGGGGTTAAAATCTATTGCCCTTTATATGTCCACTAACTATACTTTCAACAAGAACTTGGATGTCAAGTCCAACCTAACCCCATGTGTAATCACTCAGAATGTGTTAACTGCAGCAATCTACAATCCCCCTCAAACCAATTTATTATTAAAAAGAACTAATGTATTGCTGTCAATATTTTACTATACAAAACTATTTAACAACTGAGATACATAAGCCTATCTGGAAGCTCCTTCTGGGACATATTTGGTGTTCCTGAGACAGTAGCCCCAATATCAAGGATGAGCTGTTCTGAACTTTCCTGTGAGCTGTCTGGAACCCTGACAGTGGACAGGAACTATTCATTTGCTGTTAGTGGTGGGTCTGTAGCAGCCTCCCCCCAGTACCTATCCAGTCATGGACCACCGCAGCTGTTCTCCTCCATGCAGATGAGATCATGTCAGTGGCTCTGTGGTGCACCTGATCAAATGTTCTGCTGCAGCTGCCTACTGCATTCACATCTGCAACTATCTGTTGCCAAATTTGCTTTCTGCCTGACATATCTCCACATCCCCTCTCAAGCAGGAAGGTACCATATGGACTAAAAGCTTCCACAATGACCTGATTATCAGGGTTGCTGAAGGGCGGGGGGGGTTCAGTGACTGAGACAACTGGGTGCCATTGTACAATGTGACCTAAAACACAACATAAGGATAACACACAAATGTGTCACATAACTCAAAAAGTCCTGTTTCCAGATAAAACAGAAAAGGTAGCATTTCACTATTACCCACTGGAGAAACATAAAACAGTCAGAATATTGAAATATAAAAAACAGGAATTGTGCAGTTGCAACATATTACATTCACACACAAAGCAAGACTGGATGCAAAACAAGGAGAGTAACAATAGCAGCATCTCCTTGTTTGTGCCGAAACAGAAACACAACTTTGCTCCCTCTCTCCCAAAAGAACAGGCAAAGTAGACATTTTGCTAACAAACCATTACCAAAATGCTAAACATGCTATTAAATGAACTGTCCCTGAAACATATCTACAGATTTAACACAGAGCATTCCATTTTAAGCTATTATCAAGCATGTATACCAGTGAATGCCCTCACAAACATGCCCATGCCATCAGTACACTTCTAAATAATGTAAGGAGATAAAAGTAGCATTTGCTAATGAAGATTTTATATATATATATATATATATATATATATATATATATATAAACATATTTTTCTTAATATGTTTACCAAAGTAATAGCCTCTTTTGTGTTTTCCACATAAACAAGTCTCCTGACCTTCCGGTTCCCGAGCTACATGGTTGCCTTTTTATGGTGTATATTCAGAGCTTTGAGAATGGTGAAGATGCAAATCAGGTGTGAACTCATTAAACTTGCTGAATCCCAAATACTTGATTCTTTATATCAGATGTAAGTGTAGTGCAGGCCCAGTGTTTGTTGCTAATGGATTGCAACTATGAATAATTACTGGTAGGGAAAAGGAAAACAGAACATCAAGCATTGTCCTACCTTCTGTGGGTGTATCAGGTTAGACTTACAAAGTGTAGAAGTAACTTTATCAAGGTTTGAAATGTAAGTAAGCAGCACACAATTCATGTGTTCTGTTCATTAATATCCAATCTACCCTTCATTTGTTGACAACTGTATATTATTGCCATTTAATATCCTCACACATTTTAAGGACAATGATATAGAATGCCTTACAGACTGCATGTCTCAGATTACTGGTCAGGTAAGACAAGAATAATCAACAAACACAGAGAGAGAACTGCATTTTTTCAAGCAATAGTCATAATGTGTTGCGTGATCACTCAGTGCACTACATCCAAAATGAATGCATGTACAAATAACATATGGTTTGCTTGTACTGTGGATGATGATACAGTTGGTTGTATACAGAATTAATTCAGTTATCTGCTGCAAAGCTGTTTGAGTGGCAAAGAGGGATAAAACACCTTTACTGTGCTTTGAAGGTTCTTTAGAGTGAGAGTTCAAATCCAGACCTATGTAAAAATATTTAATGAGTACTAACAAACATTTTATAGAGTATATTTCATACATTGCTTTTCTTCATTTCAACTATGTTTCCCTTTTTTTTGCCAGTGCTTGCATGGTGTGTGGTTTAAAGTAAACAAGGGAAAATGAGAAACGCAATGAATGTCAGGTTTATCAGTGCCTATCTCATTAGCATGACGCTTAGTAGTGCACAAACCCAGAATAATGGCCTACACAGGAAGCAGACAGAACACTTGCAGTCTGTGCATCTGTAAAAGTGTAAAGGTCAAAAAGGATACACTGTTGCAATTTTTGCTTTCCATTGCATAATGCCAGTAAGTGACTTTGTGTGGCAGTTAGTAAGATTCCCCTAAACCTGTAGCCATCAAACACCTGAAGACAGTCAATAACTGAAAAAAGATACATGCAATTAATTTTGTGGGGCATCACGCAAACACACTAAGTGGCATTGCATGGCAGTTAACACACAGAACTTATTAATGAGTAGGAAATTATGGAACTGTCATGTAACTATTCCTATGGCAGCAGGTGTAAGTATAGGGATGGAATATAAATGGTCCTGGGTTCTATTACAGGGTGTGCAACCTACTTTTAGTGTTGTGATAGTTCAGTTTATAGCAATGGATGGAAAAATACAGGATTGTTATTTCAACACTCTTGTGGCAACAGGTATAAGTGTAGGGCTGACATACACATGGTCCTGGGTTCTAATTCAGGACATTCCAGACATTTTTATTGTTGTTCCATTTCCTATTATATTCATTCTCACTTATCACACTTTAGATAGTGAAGCTGATATGAATTATATGTATGAGGATAAGACACCCTTATTATATTTTCACATGTATGACTTAGGGTATACTGTCTACTGTATTTCTGTAAGTATAATTCTGCTATCTGGACTTGGATAGACTTCACAATTAAATAAGACACATACACAACTGGCTGTATATACAAGAACCTTGTCACATCACACACATACATAACACCTCAAACTGTCAGCTGTATTTATGAATGATTCATTACTATGTCTGAGTGGTACTTCTTCTATGGCAAAGATGGAAAATCACCGTGTGGAAGAATTTTTTTTTCCTTATGCCTAGGTTTCAATCCCACACTTTAAAAATCAATTTTATTGGTGTATAAAACCAAACAAAAATGTGTCAGGTCATGAAATTTAAGCCCCCATTGCATGTCTGCAAACTTAACTCACCTAACAGTTACCTTCCAATTTTTAAAATATATTTCCAAGCTACAGCAGCATACACCCCTCAAACTAATGTCAAGTGTCAGATTAATTCTCCAGTTTCAAAAATTGCTTTCCTCCCTGCTTGAAACTGCTGCTGTCCATTTAACATTGTGCAAACAAAGTTGGCATCATTGCTCAGGTTTGTGCACTACCTGTAAATACAATAGCAGGAATTAGCAGGAAATCATTAGTTGCCATTGCTCTAATACTAGTATTAGACATGTTTGGTGTTAGTGGGGAAGTTGCCAAGTTTAGGGCACAGAGGTGTTGTGTTCAGGAGTCCAGGATATTTACTGGACTCCTGGTAAAGCACCACAGCCAAAGGCTTCTGCAGGGGTACTATTCTGGCTCCCATTGTAGCCATCATTTTAATGACCTGCAAAGGTGCAAGAGGAATATGCTGAACCTGTGGTTGACTGAGTTTTAAACTGGTGACATCCCACAGCTGTGTAATTATGCTAATAAAAGAATATGTTTACTGCACAGAAAGCTAAATATAGATAAGACTGTTATGCATAATGCTCTTCTGTTTTTTTCTGTCCTTTCCACACCTGATGCCAAAATAGAGTTTAATCACCAGGCTCATGCTGATCAAATGGGGAGACTGAGGGAAGTAAGTGGTATGTATGTATATCAAAAGAAAAGTATTATTGTAGCTTTAAAAGTTAAAGACAGATTTTTGGGTTTTCTATACAGCTATAGCAAATTGAGCATGCATATCCTAACTGTAAAAGCAAGTATGCATGCATTAGTCTGTAGCATAAACCAGCTTTAGGAGGTCAAGTATAAGACTGTAGTCAGAGATTGTGGGTTCACATTTTTTTTGAATATTACATAAATTAAACTCTATACAAATGGTATAAATGCCCTGCTGTTAACTGTAATCTGTATAATTGAGCCAAGCATATGTGCAATTTGATTGTCAAACATCTGGTGTTGTATATGCTGCCATATATCAACAATGCTATGTATTTTATATTGGCAAAACAGAACATAAACTCAGAGACCAGGTTTATGAACATATTTATGACATCAAGAAGAACAAGGATCACAGTGCCTTAGCCGAACATGTTAGCGAATGTCCAGGGCATAGTTTTAAATTTGTAATTATTGAAAAAGTA